>NC_085047.1:94933219-95233219 GCF_963662255.1 Cinclus cinclus | reverse complement strand
AAAATAGTCATCCTAATTATTTGTTAATTAGAAACGGTTCATAGGGAAGTAATTTTTTCCCTGTATTTGTTTCTTCATCAGCTTTTTAACTTCTACAGAAGTTAAAAAGCTGATGAAGCTTTTAAAGGGGCAAAATATGTAGTGCTGTCAAATATTTCTTCAAACACAAATGTACCAACAAAGATAACTGATAAGTGACTTGGCCTGAAAAAATGCTCACCTTTTGTCATCTTCAGAACTGAATAGCAGAAGATGCTTTCATGGTAGACAGAATGAAATATCAGTGTGAAATCATGAAAGACTACTAAAAAAATGTGATGATGCAGGAAGGCAGCTACAACAAGGTATCTTACTTCTTCACACCCTCATGTTTACTTAGAAGTAAAAAATATAAAAGTTAAAATCCTAATTGCCCATGGATAAAGTTTCTCTCTGGCTATCCATAGTGTAAATAGAAATAATAGGGACATCTATTCATGCTTTCTGGATCTGTACCCAAAACAGTCACTTTTTCACTACTGGCAACTTACACTTAGCCAGTAGAACAGAGAAAGAGTTTGTAATGAGATTTTGAGGAGTTGGTCTCCAGAATCCTTTGCCCTTTACCTGTCAGTCCTAAGAATTGGAAGTTACAGGAAAGCAAAATTGCTTGAGTAATGAGGCCAGGTTTTCCATCACTAGTGCAAGCGTTTGAGCTCCATTTGGAAAATATCTGAATATATATATTCAACAAACACTAAGTTTTGACCAGCAAAACACTGCTTATTCAATATGTGAGTACACATTCAGGAGAAGCTGAAAAATAAATGAAAAATCTTGGTTGCAGTTGAACCATGCTGATTTAATGTAAAGTGTGATAGCTTCAGATATGTTGTTTTCAATAATATGAATTCAATTCCATAGAAAACCATTGTATTTATTCATAGCAGAATAACAGATGCAGCCGTATTGGGTTAACTTGAATGGATATGTGTTGTCTGGAAATATGCATTGGATGGGCAAGTACTTCTCACTGAAAATCTGGAGTTAAGAAATAAATGTATTGATGTAAATGAAAATGTATTGATTCAGCAAAAAGTTACTGGCTTCTATAAATATATGTTTGGAAAGAAAATCTTTTTTATATAAAAATAGAATTCTACTATTTGGATACTGTGATTGACTTAAGAAGCAGTTGACAATATATCCAATTCAGCAAAACAGCCTTGATTTCAGTGTCTATTGCAGGTATTTCCCTGAAATTGTACTGTTAAAAATCAAACACACTCAAATCCAATTCATGTGTTTCCAGTCTCAAAGGCTTTTGTAGTTGAGCCCCATCAGACTTTACTAAATTGTGAAGAGTTATTTTAGATTCTTTAATTTTTAGTTGTCGTTATGTACATTTCTTAGACATCAATTTCAATAATGGATGAGTTGTCCCATATTAACAGCTCTGATTTCCTATTATTGCCCATCATTCACAGCCCTGTCTTTGCCTGAATTTGCTCCATAAGCCATTTTAAAATACCTATTAATCCAAACTTCAGAAAATACTTTAATTCTACTTTTTTTTGTTTTTAAACTACTGAAAAGAATGGAGTTGCTTTCTTGTGGGTTGTCCTTTTTCATACTTCACTAGAAATGGAATAAGTTTCCTTTTTCTTGGAAATTAGCAGAATTCATATGGAAGCATTGCCATTTTCTGTTTCAAACTTGTTTCTAATTTTTTTATAAGAAACAGACTTCTACTTGCCTGTTTCCTAGTGGGATCTTCATCTTTTACTATGAAATTAACTATTAGGAAAATATGATAACCATAACAAGTAATATCCTACTCCTTCCTAAGCCAACAACAATTGTGATTCCATGAGTTTTCTATGAGTTCTAAAATAAAAAAATAAAAAACCAAAAACATATCAGAAGATATTTTATGTCAAGTATAAATTTTTCATTTAAATATTTGTTTGTTATATTTTTAAATATGTGATAACTTTTAAATTTATTTTTCCAATTCTGTCACATTTAGTATCTGTTTTATGCCCTATTGCAAAACCACTCTTTACATTCTCCAGTTTCCTAGATTGATAGCTTTATGTCCAAAAACATACTGCTTCATATCTTACCTCCTGATTCCTGTGTACTTGGTTGTTATCTTATTTCATACCCATATCTCCTTTCTTTCCTTTCTACTGTTTCTTTGCCTTTCTGTGCAAACACTTCACAAACACTGTTAAAGCCAGAGAGGCAACCTGCTCCCCTTCCTTGCTTTGAATTGGCTCTGGTCTTGGACTAGAATCCTGACAAAAATAAATTGGAGCACTCAGTTACATTGTATTTCAGTTCTCTATGCTTAGACATTCCTGCCAGCAAGCAAAACTTTGAAATCTAATAGAGTGTAGCATCAGTGAAGTGAGCTTTTGGTAATGGATTTTATATAATTAACTTAAAGAGAAGGTGGATTTCATATACTTTCCTGAGGAACAACAGAAGCAGTTTACAGGCATCCAAAACACTGCACAGTAGGTTGCAAGGTTGAATAGTAGACCCAAAAGTAACATTAGTAATATCTACTGAGATCATATCCTAGTGGAACTAAGACAACCATAGGTTGTTCCTGTTTCTGACAGATGAGAGTCCTCAGTTTACTGACCACTGACTGGTATTCAAGGTCAGAAATACAAACTGAGCTTCAAAAATAAATTTAAAAAGTAAAATTAAAGTATTAATATTTCATAAGATATTTGTATAATTAAAATGTGTCGTAATAGGAAATTTTGAAGAATGTTAAGTTAGAAACTACCCTGCATTCCTATTGCAGATTTGCTTGGACTGTCCTCAAGCACAAATCTCAAGAATTGACTAGAGTGGAAATCACAGAGTTGAAAACTGATGGAAGTAGAGTGGTCAGAACTGCATCTCCCTACACTGGTTTCTGTATTTCAGGTAACAGGGAAAGAGGAGAAGGGAAGCAGTATTTTAATAGGATGATAACTTGGTTGAGGTTTTTTTTACACATACAAAACCCAAAAGGATAAAAAAGGGGAATACAGAATAGTAGCACATAAATTTGAAATAAAATTCACCTGAGAAATACCATCTGCACATCTATCTGTTAAAAGCACAAATGACATGCTGAGCTTGTTTTGATAGCACAATGAAAATAGTGTTTATGAACACGCAGAGAAAAACAAATTATTGAAGACGAGGGACCAGTTACATTTATGTGTGTAACTAAATATAATTGAAATAAAGATGAAAGTTACATTAAAATAATTATAGCAATGATGAAAAAATATTATGTATTTCATAATGCATGAACACCAGTACACATATCAAACAGCTGGTCAAAACATCAGCTAGTGTAGATTGTTTGTTCAGTTAGCTGTAAATATTTAAACAAGAAAAAATATGATATTGGCAAGAGAGCAAGAGGTGAAGATGGGAAATTATTTTCCCTCAGCATCAAACAGAGCTATAGTGTATTTTCAAACACTACTGAAACCTTTGAAATAGCCGTGTTGTTCTTCTTTTAAAGAAAGAAAGAAAATGCCTTGGTGATGTTACTCAGTTCAGATGACACAACCAAGTTCTTCTGATTGTGGTAAGAGACTTCAAAGTAAGTCTGTAGAGGATCTTTTTGTTCCCTTTCTCCCAAAGACTACTTACATGAAGGAGAGCAGGTCTGATGGGAACGACTGAAATTTCATTACTTCCTCCTCGAAAAAGAAATAAATCGCACTGCAAGCCAGATGGCTAAATGGCTAAATTCAGGTATTGCTTCTGACTGAGGCAGGTATTCTGTTCTGGATTTGACCTGAATTTATTTAGCGCAAGGCTACTGGCTGTGGAACTGAGATAATTTCATCAGTTAAAATTATGTCTAAAAAAGAAAAATGTTCCCGCAAAAAAAAAATATTTTAGGAACTACCATTTTCCTTCAGTATGTATGTAGCAAAGAAGTTTCTGAAAAATTCTGATGAAAACAATAAAAATCCTGTAACAATATCCTCTGGCTAATTAATACAAAATCAATTTTGTGAGTGTGCCTATAATTACTGTCCATCCTACCAGGTTAGATATTTTTCCTTATTAGAATTTTATTTCTGTGGGTTCTTGAAAACACAATAGCATGGAGTTTAAATTTTTCGTGTGTTTTTCAGAGGACTTACCAAGTGTATGGTAAAGTGTTTGGAAAACTGAACAGGTTTTACTCCAACAAAATGAGAGTAGTTTTGAAGAAAGAAAACTCAGCTCAAAATCTACTCTTTGAATCATAATGTGCTGAACATGGATTTTAATTTCTGATTTTAAATTTTCAATCTCAAAACTTTTGTCTTGATTCACAAATAAAGCTGAAAAAACTCAAAAAAACACCTTAGCAAAATAAGAACAAACTCCTTGCAAGGACCTACAGATTTTGTTTGATTTCAAAAGGGAGATACATATTCCATGCATGGAAAAAATAAGAACCATATATGTAAATAGAGGGTATTGTTTTTTTTAAATTTGTGTTCTATATGCATAATCTTCAAAAAATTCATATTCAAGAATGATGCATTATTCAAGACATAACAGGACACTTTATATCACTGGCTGTTCATAAGTTTTTAAGAAGGGGTTTTTTTTGGTAGGTTGGGGGGGGCTTTGTGTGTTACACAGAAGAAAATATCAGTAAGGAAATATGTGTTACTGGAATAACAGGATTTTTAGGTTCACAAAGAAAACCCCCTGTTAAATTTTTGAAGCACATGCAAGACAGTTATTTTTTAAAGAGAGAAATCGGGGTCTATATGGATACGTAAGGGTAATAATAGTAATAATTAATGAATGCAAATGAAATAGCAACAGAAGCATAAAGAGAACAGTGATACAACAGCAGCTGACTATTAAAGTAATAAGTCACAGCCCTCCAGTTTCCTGTGCTCTGGAGAGAAACGTGAAGGCTTGCCACAGTCCCATAATTAACTCTCGTGTCATACCTAATGAAGATTCAAAATTGCACTCCTGGAAGAAATAAGCAATGGCAGAAGTGTTGAACATTTCCCAAGGCCCTAAACAATACTCAGAAAGGTGGCTGAGCCTGTTCTGAGGATCTGTTAGCATAGAATTTTTTCGTTCCATAGGCATTCTTTGCACTAATTACTTTTGAGATTGTGTTTTGCTAAGAAGTAAGATGCCCATTCTGAGTCACAGAAAATGGGTGGCACATTTTCTTCACTGTAATAAACAAGTGGTCCAGCAACTAGTGAGCAATCTGTGCAATGCAAATAAGAAAATATTTCCTTCGGGGGAAACTTTTCATTTGTTTTGTGTGAATTTTGCACTCCAAAGTGTAACTGTAAATGAATCAACAAATCTAAAGAGATCGAAAATCACTGTTCTAAATCTATATTTGAGGAAATTAGCAATTTGTGGTAAGAGGAAGTGTAATAAAACATAGAAATGGTGCTTTTTTTGATGAAAATACCAGACTTCTGATAAAAAGACCATGTCTCCTAGTATTTGTCTGTATTCCTAAGTGACAATGCTTTGATTGCATGAGTTCTTGCCCTTTCCACAGCGCACATTGCTGGTAAAGCACATTCCTGCACACAAAAGTCTTATACTAAGCTGAACTGCAATATCTTCATGCAGTTAAAACTACATCCCCATAAGAATTCAACATGGTAGAAAACTTGTCTTAAAGTAATAACATTTCAGGTTTCCAAAGCAGTTTCTACATAAATTTGATGACAACCAAAACAACAACAACAACAAAAATCCAATGCAATTGCCTGTAGAAAATAACACAAGGGAAGAAAAATGGGCAGGCAGTGCAGTAAATTAAAAAAAAAAAAAAAACACACTGAAAATAATCACAATCCATGGTTTTCCTAAAAACAGGGTGTTAGTTCATGCTCTGCTTTACATTGTTTTAATAGCCAAGCTTTATTCTATGGTATTTTGGACTGGGTAAGTAATGACCTGTATTTTTATTTCTTCATTTTTTTCTTTCCGCATTCCTTCATCCCAAGGTGCACTGCTCCCAGTTACAAACTGAAAACTAAAAGATAGATAGATAGATAGACAGACAGACAGATAGATAGATAGATAGATAGATTATGACAGAGATAGAGATGATAGAGATAGAGAGATAGAGATAGAGATAGAGATAGAGATAGAGATAGAGATAGAGATAGAGATAGAGATAGAGATAGAGATAGATAGAGATAGATAGAGATAGATAGAGATAGAGATAGAGATAGAGATAGAGATAGAGATAGATAGAGATAGAGATAGAGATAGAGATAGATAGAGATAGAGATAGAGATAGAGATGATAGAGATAGATAGAGATAGAGATAGAGATAGAGATAGAGATAGAGATAGAGATGAGATAGAGATAGAGATAGAGATAGAGATGATAGAGATAGAGATAGAGATAGATAGAGATAGAGATAGAGATAGAGATAGAGATAGAGATAGAGATAGAGATAGAGAGAGATAGAGATGATAGAGATATAAATCCCAGTAGATGCATATGTATGTATGTATGTGTGTGTATGTATAAACTCAACATTTTCTGTAATCAAATCTACTCTTCAGTCAGTTCAGTAAGCAGGCTGAAATGTTCATAATGCAGCTGCCCTGAAAGCTTGTTCCTGCTGCATTCTTTGTCTGGAAGACACCTGTTCAGCAATTATATGGCCAGCAGTACATTAGCAACATTGCCTGCTGGATTGCAGGTGTTTGAATCTATAGGGAGAAGGTCATTACATTACCATTTCTCTCCATCTGGCCCTAAGAAAGCAAAGTGTATATGGGCAACTGAGATTGCTCAGTTCAGAGGATATCTCTCTGTCCATTTATCATCAAACACCGCATGCCACACTGCCTGTATTTCTAAGATGCTATCCATTATTAATTTCTAGTTGAGAGGTTTATTAGAAATACTGCTCCAAGTGTATTTACTCCTTAGTCTGCATACACACTAACAAAATACCTCAATATTCCAGCGTGTGGACTCCTTTTGTTCGCCTGATTTTTCTATAACTTGGAGAAAAATTTGATCTCTGCAGCAAGGTTGGTTGGACCCAGATTTTTTGCACTGCCTGCTGATGTCAGACCACCAGCAGTAATCTTGGTAGCAAATATTTCAGTGTAGAGACACTGACCTACCAAATGTGAAAGAGTAGAGGTATTTCTGCATACCTTTCTTTATTGAATTCACTTGTGATCACATATCAATCAGAAGGGTAAAACCAGAGGAGGTGCACTTTACCTTTACCAAACCACATTAATATAACATTATTTATATATATTAATTGAAAGATATACATTAAGAAGGAATGAATTATTTTTCAGCTTTTCACAGCTTTCTTACTGGAAATATGCTGGCAATTTGCCACTGGCTAATCCAGCAATGACTCTGAAAGCTTTTTATTATGCTTACAAGTACCTCTCACTGTTACTAGGCAAATCTGGATATGCAGCTAAGTAGACAGGTAGAGCTGTGCCCTGTGTGGATCAAATGGATAAAATTTACCATGAGAATTTGAATGACTCAAATTTAAAAATAAGTAATGGGATTTAATGAAGTATACTGGCTGAAAATAAGATTAATATATTAACGCTTTAGATTGACAAAATTTCAAGCAACTTGTAAGGATATAGAGGGGTTTATATTAAGCATGAATGTGTTTATGGATATTGCTGTGTTGTGCATTTGGCTACAGCAGACAGAAACAAACCCCATGATCTAGAACATCCTCTGCAGTCCTATCTTCTTACCAAGTCAATAAAGAAAGGAAAATCTTCTCATTGGGATGCTTATCTCAAAGGGAAATATTTGGCCTGCAAGCCACAGTTTTCTGTTCTCACTGGCTTCAAAATATCACAGAATGGTTGATGTTCAAAAGGACCTCTGGCTGTCACCCTGTCAAACCCCAATGCTTAAACAGCCAGTGAAGAGCAGACCCATTTTCAGACAGCTTTTGAAAACATCTGAAGATGGAGACTGCAGCCACTAAGCAATCTTCAGCGTCACAGTAAACGAGTGTTTCCTTATGTTCAAACAGAACTTCAAAATTTCCTCTTCAGCTTATTACCTCTCAAGAGTACTGCCAAGGATGTTAGTGATAAAAAATAAGTAACAGAAATGAAAGAGGGGAACCTTTATGCAGACTACTCATTCTTCATAAAGCTACTAGTCAAACATTTCTCCTTCTTCCTTTCTGTATCTCTATGAAGTGATTCTAGAAGTATATACATAAAATTAGGACTTATTTTCTTGGAAATCATTATTAAAATAAAAAAAAATACCTCTAGAAAATAAGACCCTGTTTTTGTGTTTGTCATTTAGGTTTTGTTTTTTTGCTTTTTTATTTTTTATTTTTTAATCCTGGTTTGGTTTTGGTTGGGTTCTTTTGTTTGGTTGTGGGGGTCTTTTTCTTTTTCTCTTTTTTTATTCTATCAATTAGTGTTGTGATAGAATACCATTAAGTTGCTCTGCAAAATAATTCTGGGTTTTCAAAATCAGTTGTGCTAAATAAAATGTAAGATCATGTCACTACATGTAACAATGGATTATTGTCTCCTTTGCTGCCTGGGTAAACCTCATTTAGTTTTTAAAACAAGCTAAATACATTCAGATAATTTTTTGTTTTTAACAGTTTTCTGATATGTTTTTGGGACATACTTAAAATCATATGCTATTCTCATAATGTCTAGTTTATGTGAAAGATGCAACTTGTGACATTGGTTTTGTTTTTCTATTTAAAAAAAATGTTTTCTTTTAAGAAATTCAGGATAATAATACATGTTAACATGTTTGCAAAAAAATTTGTAGAAGACAAATGCTTTATTCCAGGAGGAACCATTTTACAAGAAACTAGTAGTTTTGAAAAATGCATGAGAAACACAAGAGGTTAGGAAAGCAGAAGTTCAGCCTGTAGAAAGCCAGAAGTACCTGCCCAGGTGCTTATCTTCTCTCAACAAAACATGATCTTGAGGGTGATCCTAAAGAACAAATCCTAAAAATGTAGTGGAACTAAATAATGGGTAGAAAGTTTGTCCTTTTATTATGCTGTGGACAAGCCTTTTCTTGATGTACTTTTCCTTGTGTGTTAGCTTTGCACTGACCTGCAATGCTGGAAACTCTGGTTGCATCTCAGTGAGATGCAGGTAGGCATCAGACTGGGTATCACTTAGGCAAAGAAAAAAGAAATACAATGAAGGAGTAAGAGGATGGTAAATAGAAATAGAAGAGATCTGATGTGATGTGAATTATTGTAAGATCAGATTGGTATTTGTGCAGCGTGATTTAGTGCAGTCAATAAAAAAGCCACTTTGAGAAGTAGTGGAACAGTGACAAATAAACAAGCATAAATAAAATTTCCTTTACTCAGCAAAGCAACCTGGTGTCAAAAATTGTAGGCTTAGATTTTATAGGAGTTTAGCACTATAAAAGACAGGTTACTAAAGGTGAACAAAACTGCCACTTTTTCTAGTGTGTGTTCATTTTCTTTCTCTTGTTTCATGGTTGAATTTAAAGGACATAAATAAGAGAATATTTAGCTAAACTATTTGCCTGACTGATGACGATCAATGAATGAAAGCTTGGATTAGGTTTTGATAGTACTTAGCTGTCAGCATTTTGACACATGAACTGAATAAATTTACAGTGCCTAATTCTTTCAATATTTTCAATTTCAAAGTATGTCATGGATTAAAAACTTAATATTACATAACAGGAAACTAAAATTTTATTAATAATATTTTGAATTATTTAAAATTATTACTTAAACACTTTTTAATTTCATTATCTTTTTGTGTTGCTTTTTATAATGTAATCCAAATGTTGATGTATCAGAACAATTTAAAATCTAAGGTTTAATTTCTCAAAAAATTAATACAAATTAAAGAACATTTCTGTTTTAACCTAATAGTTGCATTTAAGGCTGTTAACTTGAAATAACTCAAGTCCTATTATAAAAAAAGGTGTATGAGATTATAATGTTATTAATGTAGCAACGACTTCTTTTTTTGCTAATTATAAATTCTTATGTAAATCCATTGTAGCTTTCCTATTTGTAAGTGTAATGATTGCAGAAAATCTCACTAAATATAGAATATCTGGGTATTTTGAAATTGCTGGAATGAGGTAAAAATAAACTTTGCAAAAGAATGAAAACAGAAGATTAATTTTCTCCAAAAGATAATGATTTTTTTTTTTGAAAATTTTGTAAGTATCAATGAAGAGTATCTAAAATAGAATCAATTGACATATCTTGCTTAGGTTTTGAACATGCTTTATACAGGATGCAACTAACAAAGGGTGAGAAACAAAGACAGATTAAGAACTCTAAGAGAAACAGCAATAAAGAATCAATTTGGATAATGTAAAAGCAAACAAGCACATTTCTTGTGTTTCAAGAAAACTGCTGCTTTAGAGATTTTTAGTTAGTTAACTCTTTTCCAGAGATAGGTCGTGAATCAATTTTGACCAAGTAAACCCCTTCATCCAGAACTTTCAGGTCTAGGCAGGGGAAACTATGCCATTGCAGAATTTGATTAAACAGTAGTTTTATGAATATATTGCATACTTTATGGGTGCCTAGTAAGCTTCTAATGCTCAGATAAAATGCTACGGGAATGAAAAAATCATCTGTGTATTATGTCTCAAATTTCCTTTTTTATGTTGAAATGTAGTGCATGAACTCTCTAGATGGCATCTCTGTATGAAGAGATTTCCAACTTTAGTATGTTTTTATGAAGATGCAGATTCTGCTTGTTCAGATGGAAGAAGCAATTCAGGCATGAGAAAGTTCAGCGCTGAATTTACACTTCAGTTCCTACTCCAGCCTCATTTGCTTGTCTGAACAACCAGGGCAGACAGATAAAAGGGCAGGAGGGTGGCTGAGTCAGAGTGGGGAGAGTAACTGGAGTTTGTGTCTTATCAGGGAGGTCTTTAGAGGACTTGAAAGACAGAAAGGAATATCTTCTGGTCCTTTTTAACAAAATTAGAGGGTCTATGCTTATTTTAACAAATAATTCAAAGACATGATTGTACGTAGTATATGAATATATGGTCTGTGATACATCAGTATTTCTAAAGCCTTCACTTCTAAAAGTATAAAACCCCACAAATTCCTTATCCTCTATATTTAAACCCAAATACCTATTGCTTCCTATACCTTCCAGTTCTCCTAAGCTCAGTACACAATTTTGTAAATGAAAAATAAGATAGGAAAAGCGATCAATTTACAATTGATAAAGGAATTTAGAGAATATTTTTGTCTAAGGCATGGCAGAGTGCCATGTCTTCTTCAGAAGAGAATGTCTTCTTCAGAATCTCTAATACTTCTTTGTCTTTCTACTGCATCTCTCAGCTCTGCGACTAGGCTGAGCAGAACATGGACCTCATTGCTCCTCATACAGCTGTTTTCTCTGCTGTCCTCTGCTACTACACAGGTAAGGAATCACAGAAAAATTACGCTTGCAAATTGCATTGAAAAAAAGATGGCCACTCATCAGGGATAATTTTGTCCTACTATTCTAGCCTCCTCAGTCCTTCATGGTTGTCATTGGAAATGCCATAGTCTTATATGTCTATGACAGCTACAATATTAAAGTTACCTAATGCTTGCTAATGCAGAGAAATATGAAGCCACTTCGTTGTTTTTTCTTCTTAATGAATAGTCACATCAAATATGGCACCAAGATTTGAAATTGGAAATTTTTAAGGGATAAATGACTTGTATTTCATTAAAAGTTTCCATTTCAAATTTTGAATTGCAAACTGTCAGACACATTAATATTATGCCTGTAGTTTGTGCAATACAACTTGTTGGGTTTTAAATTTGGTGGTAAGACATAACTCTGGGAGCTCAGGCTGTTCCCATGGCATCTGAAATCAACCTTTTTTGGACAGGTCAAACTGTACAAAAACACATCTCCTCATAAGGAGCAGAAGAGTTGTGACCTATGTATACAGCTCTGGCCCAAGTTCCTTGTACATTTCCAGGCAGCCATGGTTTTCTCACTGCATGCACTTTAAATTAATAATTTCTAATCCCAGAATCTATAGCTGTAATGGGACATCCCTAATATCACTGCCATTTTCTGAATTGCATGGTCATCTTTCCATCAGTTAATAGAAAGCTCTGTGTAAATATTAATATTTAAAGTTCTTTTGGATAGAAAGAAAGCTGGCCACAAGAGGAATCAATCAACTTTGACTTTTTCCATGGACAAGAATTTCAAATACTCAAATTCCAACTTCAAAAATATACTTTTTGTATATAAAGCTAGAGTTACCTATTTTTTTTTATCAGGCCATGAGAAATAGAACATTGTTAGTACTTTGACCATGTGTGCTACTAGGCAGGTAAAACTACATGATCACTTGATCTATGCACATGCTCTGAGTCTCATCTAGTGCATAGCGTGAAGTGTATTAAATTATTGGTTTTTTCTAATTAATGAAACTTCCACTTACTGAAGATGTGTAGTGTGAAGTGTGAAGCCAAAGTAGAGAAAGGGACAGAAGAAAAGGAATGGGTAGTTTAATGGAATAAATATTTATCTTTTACCCATATTTATTCTGACATTTGACAGAAGGTTCCTTTTTAATGTAAGTCATTTAAATAAAGATAACTGCAGAAGACAATCAGCTAGATTTTGCTTTCAAAACCACTGATTAGAATTAAGTAAAAAATAGTCTATGTCTCACAGACACCTCAAGATTTTTTTTTAAATGCATATTAGGAATGAAATTTAAGTATATCAATTTACCCAAAGAAGTGTTGAAAATTATTTAAGCTGAATCAAAATGTGTGACTTTTTCAATTTCTAGATATGTTGAGGCTGAAAAAAATCATACAGAGGCCACTGTGACAGAAAACTTTCAGGAACTTTCAAAAAGTTGCTAAAAGAGCAAATGAAGGCTAGAAAAACAGGTCAAAAGGAGTAAAACTGTGAGCACAATAGTTTGATTTAGTCTACTAAATTAGATATTAATTTTTTTTAAAGTGAAAAGGAAATGAAGAGTGGTTGTTTGAAAAGAAATATATTTATCAACTCAGTTGGGATCATGGAAGAGATGGAAAAGCAAATTACTCTGTTCTCTGTTGCAGTTGTCTGATTTGAAAAATAAAGGAATATTCTTTTCTCATGTATTTATGTTAGAAAGATAAAAATCTGATGTCCACTTTGGATGAATAAGGTTTTTTTAATAGATTTTTTTTTTTTTGGTCACACAGTGCAGTGTCTGGATGGCATGGTATGATTTGTGACAACATGCTTTGAAATGCTTATGAACATCATAAGGATATGTATTTTTAACTATCATTGCTTTTAAATCTTTTAAAATCTAGTTTATTTTCCCAATTTCTGTCCATTCTACATGTTTCATTAAATTATCCTCATTCGTGTTGAATTTTTTGCATATGCAAAAGTTTTACACATAGAGTCAAAGTTGATACAAGTTAATACTGAATATTAAAGTTATATACAAGGCAATACTGAAAATTAAAGCTATTCATTATGCATAGCTTTGACTCCAAAACTTTGCAAGCATGCATGTCTTTTATTAAAGCATTATAGTATGTGAGGATACTATTCTATCACACCATGGCAGACACTTTGTAAATGTGTTTCATTCATTTAGGTACAAATCTTTTCTGTTAATGTTTAATAACATATCATTTATTAATGAAATTTGAGACATGATTAAACAAAAGACCTAAACCTTAGCCTTTTTTACATGAAAAACTGAAAAATTCAATTAGACTTTGTTTCTGAAGAATATCGTACAGGAGTTTTAATGCCTGTACTAATCCATTCTTCTTTCTTTTTTTTTTTTTTTTTCCTTCAGCTGTAAATTAAGTAAATTGTAGATATGGCTGTCTAATCTAGTGGTCTTCTGTGATGGAGTGACTGCATCAGTGAACAGCCACAGATGTGATCTACCTGGATATTTTTAAGGGTTATGATATGGTCTCCCACAATATTTTTGCTGCTTAATTTAAGAGGTAGGGATTTGATGGATAGGATAGACTTTTAGATGGATAAGGAAATGGCTGGATGGCCATATCCAAATAATTATAGACAACAGTTCAATGTCTAAGTGAAAATCAGCAATGAGTGCTTACCCAAGGAATGGTCTGTATAGGACCAAGACTATTGATTAATTTCATCAATGGCACAGACAGTAGAGCTGAGCTCACCCTCAGTCAGTTTGCATCTTTCACCATGCTGAAGATTTGTTAGAGGGAATGGATGCCTTTCAGAGGGAGCTTGAAGAGCTTAAGCGATGGGGCCAAGTGCAAGGTTTTAAGCCTGAGTTGGGTGCAATTCCCATTACCAGACAGACTAAGGAATGGATGAATTTAGAGTAGCCCAACAGAGAGCAACTTGAGGATATTTGTGGGTGAAAAATCAGACAGGAATTGTCAGTCTGTGTTTGCAGTTCAGAAAACAAATTTTATCCAGGGCTTCATCAAAGGAAGGATGGCCAGCAAGTCCAGGGAGGAGATTCCCCTGCTCTACTCTGCTGTCATGACATCCCTTCTGGACTATTGCATCCAGGGCAAGAGAGACATGGATCTTTTCAGACAGGTCCAGAGAAGGGCCATGAAAATAGAGGACTGAAGCACTTTTCCTATGAGGAAAGGCTGAGAGAGTGGGGGTTGCTCTGTCTGGAAGAAGAGAAAGTCCTAAGAAACCCTCTTTCAGCCTTTCAGTACTCAGAGGGGCTTATCAAACAGGATAGGACCACTTTGTTAGGGCCTGTAGGAACAGGACAAGGGGCAGTTGTTTTAAACTGAAACTGGAAAAAGGAAGACATTTTCATGATGAGGACAGTGAGACACAGGAGTGGGTTGAAAATGTGAATGCCATCCTTGCAATTGTTCAAGGTGAGGATGGATGGGGCTTTGAGCAATATGATCTTGTGAAAGACATCCTGGCCCATAGTGGGGTTTTGGACTAGCTCATGTTTGAAGGTCCCTTCCCACTCAGTTCTATGACTCTGTATCCTAGTATTTATTCCACAGTGAATGGTTGAATACCGGACAAGAAAAGCTTGGAATTAAACCTATTTTTTTTCTATTTCTCTGCAGTTGTTATTCTTGCTGCTATGAGACTCCACACTGGGTCTTGTTCGTCACTTCAGTTCACTTTTCTTTCTATTTTTTTCTGTAAAAAATACTTATTTTATTTCTTAATGAATTATTTTTTTTAATTTCTCAAATGAAAAAAATACCTCAATAACATTTATTAATATTTTGCTAGTCTAGGTGCTGAAATCCGAAAGCTTAACTGCTTCAAAAAAGATTTTTTTTTCATTTATTTGTTGAATCTTTGGTAGAATTATGAAGTGGTAGTTGTCAGGAACCTGTAGCATAGATAGGTATGCAATTTCAGCTGTTCTGAGGGTGTACTATTACTTCATAATTTCTCTTATGATTACTCAGAAAATCTCACTGATTACTTTTAAATACTACTGAATTTATTGCATACTTGAAATTGCTCATGTCCTTAGTAATTAGGATATTTAACCAACGACCATAAATAAAGATCAAAGACATTAAGTATCTCAACCTCCAAACAGCACCTCTGACCTGCACATGCCTTGAATATGAACTATAATAATAAACAACTACATTTATTTGAAATCAGACCCAGGGAAATTTACACAAAATTTTCGAGACTATCATTCGGTTCAGATGCAATTTGTATCTACTTGGCATCTAGATTAGCTTATCTTTGGAGATCTCTTCCAACCCAAACTATTCTAAGATTCTATGATTATATTCAGGAAGAAATTCATGACAGTATATTTAATGGCAACTTTAAATTTGCATCTGTGAGAAATTGGCCTTACCTGGGTGTTATAGGCTTTCATATACTCAGTAAAGATGAAATTCCATCAAAACTAAGTGTGTTTCAGAGCTGCTTATGCACTGGAGCATGTAGACTTTCCTGCCTCAGTCATCTGTAAAAATTTCTCAGAGCAAGGCTGCTAAAATGAAACAGGTGAATCTTTCACCTCTGCAAATGCATCTCAGACTCCAGGAAATTTAAAAAGGGAAAAAAAAAAAACAAACTAGCAAACCCACCCCGCAATAACTGTTAGAGGTATGAAATCTGTCTTTTACAAATAGATTACACCCATATTCGGAAATTGAGAATTCCCATTCAGAAAGGTGAGACAAAATCTTTGCTGGGATGTTGTGTTGGAGAATTCTCTTTGAGACAAGAAGAGGGAAAGATAAGCCTGCACAAAAGCAATCTACAAAATACATGGTGCACAAGTCATCAATAGTTTATTTTTAGTACCACTCAGGATAAAACTATTCATCCTAGAATATGTACTAGTATCTTTTTTATGCAGGAAACAGATGTCATAGCCCAGAGCTGGACATCCTTAAACCAAAGAAAAGTATGGATTTTCCTTTTTTTTTCCCCTGTTTTTTTTTTCTTTTTTTTCTATTTTTAAACTTAATTATGAAAATATTATATTGAAAAATAAGATGGTGTAAAAGTACCTAAATAAATGGCTGGAAAGTAATCTCATTTTAAATAATATTTCTCACAAATTATGCCTAATGTGTCCATGTGTTAGCGCATATACAAGGGAAAGGCAAGTTGTTTCTTCCACTCTGCCTGGATGGATTTCTATTAACACATTTTTTTTCCATTTCCTTTCCATGACCCCTTAGATCTTTTTTCTCCTACATTTTGCAAAAACCAATCAAGGGAATGATGCACAGAGAACAGAGAACTTCTTTTTAAAGAGCAACTTTCAACCTTTGTGGTAAGAAAGACACAGAAATTGATCAGAGATGTAGCTTCTGGCTTTCTTTTAATATTTGGCCTAAAAAAGAAAAAGGAGAGATTTAAGAAAGATTTTCTAATTATATGTTTCTAGGTACACTCCCAGATGACAAATAGTGCTTTAAGGTCATAAAAATTCTGTATTTTCCTTTAGCAAACAAAGGTAAGATAAACATACATTTGATGAAAAAGCTAAAACACAAGTAGTGCATATCCTTGAAAATTTTCCAGACAGGCATAGCTTATAGACTGCTAAGGAGTCTATCATTGGGTTTGGTAATTGGCATCTCCACGCTGATCTGAGATGATACATGGAACTGAATTGAACAGAAGAAGAAACTGTAACTTTCCTGAAAGTAGTAGAGGTATTATTAAAGTGAAGCACTTTTGAAAAAGTTAGACCAAAGAGACAATAATTGCCTTGTCAATTTCCTAAGTTGTCTATTCCAGCCTTCAGGAACAGCTTCCACTGAAAAGTAACTTGAGTGTTTGCAGAAAGGGAAAAAAAAAAAAGAAAAAAAAAAAGAAAAAAATAATCTAGGCTTATTGCTAAACCATTCTGTGGGTGTATATACATATATTTACATACAGCCTAGTCATCCTTAGGCTACAGTTACTGCAGTAAGCCTGAATGAGAACTCACCTACTGCATCACAGGACATAGCTCTTGTGTATGTGGTAGACAACTGATGATACTAGACCTGATAGCAAAAATCTCTGGTAAAGTCTGGCACTGATCAGAACATGGAGCAGGTCATGCTCCCTGTAATGAGAACATAGAAAACAGACTGGAGGCTATTAAAAAACACCATATTTCATGTGGGAATTCTGTGCTCCATAGGATAACTGAATAAATACTGTTGTAAAAGTTTCTTTTTAAAAATAAAACATATGAGAAATTCATTAAAATGACCTTTGAAATCTGCAGAATTGATTTTAAACCTTAGTGAATTTCTCTATATAAATACCTGAGACAGTCTTGACGACTGTCAAGAGGTGTGATCTCGAATTATGCAGAATTTATCTTTACACAAAACACCACTCATAGGATTACTGACATACTGAAAGTTCATAGTCAAATTTTTTTCAAGTGTCCGTACTTTTATTCTAGACCTTTTTTCCACACTGATGCAGCTGAACACACAAACACATGCAGAAGTTTGTAATTATAATGTTATTACTCACATTCAGTGAGTAATTTATTATAATTCAACTTTTTTAATTATGTCATGAAATAAATATCATTCTACTATGTTATTAAACAAATTACCAAAATCTGCCCACTCACTAAATAAATCAGGCAGTATAATTGAACATAAATAGCTCCCGGTACCAGCCTAATTTGTTGAGATAGCAGAAATGTTCTTTTCAATTCTCTCACTAAGCAGAGAGCCCTGGCAAGTCAGGAAAGGCTTCAGAGCTTTTTTCCTTTTTTTCGGAAACTGATACCATGTCTTTCAATTATCTGAACAGGGAAAAGATCAGAGATGCTGGCATTCAATAAAAAAAAAATCAAATCAATTCTCAGAAAATCCTGATAAGGTACAAGTTGCTTTCAATAAAATTTAAACCCTAATGTACTGAGTTTAAGAGTGCTATTTAGGTTTAAACCAATTTATCAAAAAAGTTTATGTTTCCTGAAAATTAAACATAAAGTTGTCTTTAAGAACCTCTTAGCAAAGTTTTTGTTGAAGTATGCAACTACAAAATTAGAGTTTTGCTGTATTTCTAGATAAAACAAGGTTTGCAAGAGAGACAGAGATCACACTAACGCTATTATTCTTCTGGGAAGAGATTGAAAGGAAAATTGAACAAAAAACTTTTCATGCTTCTGGGATTCAAGTGTAAAATCTTAAAATCTGAACTGACTAACATTATGATAGCCTTTGACACTTGCACAAATAATATAGAAAAAAGATTTTTCCCAACTCTGATCTCACATATTTTATTGGAAGTTTGGTGTGATTTCTCTTATCTCTGTTATAAAGTGATAATGATCAGAATCTGACATAGGGAGGAAGTTCTGGAAAAACCTCAGGCACACATAGAAAAAAAATAGTGATTTTTAAAACTTTATATTCAATCTTACTCAGGGGTTTTGTTTGTTTGTTTGTTTTTGTTTGTTTTTTTGTTTGTTTTGTTTTCCTTCATCTTTGTCCCCATACAATTACGGTGATACCTGACTGTAAACAGAGCTGTCCTAATGCAATGCATTGAGAATGAGCCCTAGATGCAGGAGATTCAATTTTCATTTATTTCTACATTTCAGAATTTAAAATATCACCTAAAATATTAGTGCAATTTGAAACAGTGAACTTTTCTGTAACTATATATGGCTGAGATTTCTCCAAATGCTGAAATAACATTTCTGTGCAGACTGACAATGTTTGAATAATTTTCCCGGTTTTCCATACTAATCTGACATGTTTATGTCGTTAAGAACTTTTGCTGTTACATTTCATGTTTCTACCAAAGTAGAAGGGCTCTAGACAAGGTCTCAGAAAATTTGATGGAACATGTTATAGTAAATCAAACAGGTAGTCTAAGAGAGGAGGACTTTGGTATTTTTGTTCTAGCATGGAGCAGAGTCTCTTATCCTTTCCTAGTAAGTTCATATTGGAACACTTAAGGGAATCCTGTGTGGCTTTTCATCTGTCCTCCTGTAGAATTAATGGCAAGGTTATAGACTTGTTGTGTGTTTACTAGATCTACTTAGTGTAAAATAATGATTTATAGAAAAGGAAAGAAAGAGAAGGGAAAAGGCTATTTGAAATATGTTACAGTCCTTATGTAAGTGTATATATAGATATATCATTTTGGGGGAGATCAAAGTGGGTTGTATCTAAAGTTCCACGTGCCTTCATTATTTGGTCTACTGTTTATAACTATTAATCTGTACAAGATACTGAATTGCAGAGGCCAGAAGAGACTGGTCTAGCCATTATTTTTGTTTCTCCCTAAAGTCCATTGTGCTGGTAGAGAGAAAATTAAGGTCAGAGATTCATGGAGAACAGCTCTGTTTAGTAATTTAATACTGTGTGCCATAATTATGGTTCTCTCATCTGCAGATAAGTCAGTAAGAGACAAAAGTGGTGCAAGTTCACTAATTTTGAAAGTTTTTCATAAAAATGTGTGCTTGTTGCAGACAAAATGTTTGGAAGATACATACAATGATGGATACAAAGAAGATAAATTTCAGTTAAGAAGTCAAGAGGGAAAAAGTGACAAGAGCTGGTTTTCACATTATGCATCAAATGTCATTTTCTCACTAAGAACTACTATTTTATGTATTTGCTTGTCTTGATATTTGCTTAGTAATAAATTGATTTCTTTTTTTTTTTTTTTTTTGGTAATATTAAACTCATAGAGAAACACCCAGGCATTTTAAATGCACAAGATTTGTCCTCTTTTACTGTATTACAAATTCTCTCTAGACAGTTACCTGTTTTCAACAACTTAGTATAGCTGGAGTCCTGCCCTAATACTGTTACAAGCCAATAGAAATCTTTGCTCTGTTAAACCTGTCACTTCTGACAGCTGTACTCTTTCTTCCGTCATATTTCTCTTCCTCAACAATCTTCTTGATGCAAAGGGAAAAAATGTCCCATCATTCAACACAGGAAAGACATGGACATAATGAAGTGAATTCAATGAAGAGACACAAACATCAATGAAGGACTGGACCATCTGATGTATGAGGAGAGGCTGAGAGAACTGGGAGATTTTAACTTGGAAAAGTGAAAGCTCAGGGCAATACTATTCACGTGCATAAACACTTGATGGGGAAAGTAAAAAATATTTACCTAGATAGACTAGAGCTGCCTGCCCTCGCTGCCCCTGCTCTGAGCAGGAGGTTGGACAAAACATTCTCCTGATGCACCTTCCAGGCTCAAAAGTTTTAGTGATTGTTTACACAAATTAATAATAAAAATTTCATTGACATTACATATGATCACAATAAAAGGCCTAGCAATTTTAAAACTAGTACAGAGGAAAACTTATGCTAATATTTACAAAAAAGGCAATTTTTTTCTAAAGTACTAAAGTACTTATGTTAAAATTTTATAGATGATGGGGATTTTCTTAGAGAAAATACATTGACCTTAATTTTGAAATACATCCCTTCAGGACTGGACCAGCTAAGTGCATAGTCCCAAAGTGTAGGAAATTTAAGTATTTATTATAAGGAAATAGAGGCTGAGTATTTCTCCTTCTTTGGAAAAATAACAATAAGGATTCTGAAAAAGAGAAAGAGTATAAAATCTGTAATTTTACATTTTTTTCTTTTAACATGTACCTTGAAGAATATCTTTTTCACAAACATGGAGTGGACATCTTCCCTTGTCTGTGTCTAAGACACTTTCCCATACATCTACTCTTACTAAAATGAAATTATTTTTCCTTAATAAATTTTTATCTTGTGGTTTTCAAACAAACAAAGAGACAAAACTGTCTCTTTCTCTTAAACCCTTTGACTCTACCTTCATGCACCTTCCTTCAAGGGTTACTGTAGTCTTAATTCAATGGAAGTTCCTCTCCTCCACGAACTGTGACTCCTGCCATTCCAGCTTCCATTTATCTGGGAACAACACCTATTTCTCAAACTTTTCGATGTGTCAAATGACTATGCAAGCCCAACCACTACCCTTAGCCAGGATCTCTAGAGCCTGAAATGACATGATACCAAGTAGCTAAGAAGAAGAGATAATGTGCTTTCTCATGTTTGTGTATAAATCAGCAAGGCTAAACAGCTGTCAGCTGCCACACAGAGCAATAGGCAACAAGGCAACTGCTAATCTCAGTAATGACTGAATCCTTGAATCCAGCTAGGAAAATCTGTCAACATAGTAATGTCTTGCGCAGTATAGTTGCCAAAAGAGTTTTCTACCCGACATGAAGTTTTATTAGTCATTTGCATGTGATTAATGAAATCTAGAAGTCTGTCATTTAAACAGCAAATGAACTTTCTGATGCAGCCTATCTGTGGCCCTAATTTGATGGGTCAATGTGGAGCATTTCTGCTCCTTTTCCAGAGCTGTTTTCTCTTCGCCTTTCAATCAGAAATTATGAAAATGTTCTTTTCAAAAGTACTATGAGGAGACCAATTTCAGCTTAAAATCACCTTGATGATGCTTCTATGTTGTCATCAATTTTGATTTAATCTCTAAAATAAATGTTTTTAGAAAATTATCATACAAAGAAAAGTATTTGAAATCTATCTCACCCAGGCTAATATCATGCTGAGTAATTAGATTATGTTTCTATGCAATTATACCAGTGTTTTCTTTTAGAAACCTTTTCCCTAAATTCACAAAAAATATTCCCATTTCAAACACTTACAAGACTTTCTAAAGTTCTCCAGAAAAGTTATGATATTAATATCATTGTTGTGGAACTTCTTAGGTGCATCTTATCCATGCTTGTAATTTAGCACTTATTAAAGAGTAGAAAATCACTTTTTAACATTTGTAATGATTAATGATGTTAATATATCAGAAAACCCAACCACAATAAAAGCTGAGGTAATTACTTCAAAAAAAAAAAAAGCAAACAAAAAGGGCACTTAAAATGAGGGAATAAATAGGATAAGTTTGCTTTAACACAGTTGTTCACATACAACATTCATTTGATCTCTAATCTATTACTGAGTGTGCTTTAAATAGAGGTCCCATATCGTGACCCAAAATATATGCAAACTTTATTAACTACCAAAGAAACAACAACAACAACAGCAACAAAAAAAAAAAATCAGAGAAGATGAGAAAATATTATCTTGCTTATAATACATTACCTATTGGTATTTGCTTCTTTGGAGTTGTGAAAATAAGTAAACCATTGGTATACCTTGTTGTTTAATAAAATTTGCTCACATAAAACAAAATTTTGCCATGCAGCCAAGCAGAAATGCCCTAGCAAATCTTGCTAACAGCTAAAATGCTTCTCAATTACATTTAAGTAGAGCAGGTCTGAGGAGAAAAAACAATTGCCTAAGTAAGCAGGTGATGCTGCTTACAGGGAAGGAACATTGACACATTTCATGTATTACTGCAAGCCAAGTATTTTTCAGGAAAGGATTGTGTCTTACTCTTAGCTGTAATACCCCCTCTGCATGAAAAGCAGGTTAATTTATCTTCTGTATTGTAGTCTTCTATAAATTTTAAAGGTCATAAAATGATAGCTTTAATCTGAATTTTGTGTGATAAATGTAGCATTACTATGTGAGGAGTAGCCTCGGCGCAAAAAGTTGTGTACTCTACTGGCTTTTTTTATTCATATTCCAGTAATGGTTCCCCAAATTTCCACATAACATAACAATTATAATTCTTACAAAATAGATATAAGTCCTAATGAGATCCTTTTTTTAAGGAGTTATAGTGTGCATAATTTTAATAATTTCATACTCAACATAGTCCTCAAAACACTTTAAATCACATTTTATGTTCCAATACATGTAGTTTTTCTTCATCATACATTATGAAGGTATGTATTATTTTTTTCTTCATATTAATTTTCCTATTTATATCCTTACACTTGAAGATTAATTATATAACTTGAAGCATTTTAAATATGTCTACGACTTACTTTCCCTTTCCTGTTTTCTTATAATTTTCCTTTGCATTGTGTATCATGCTCCTGAAAAGGGTTTGCAGTGTGTTAAGTGAAGGGGTAAGCCCTATATCAGCTTAAGCAGCTTAAGTTAAATGTGATTTTTCTGTTGGAAATATCTGTGAGATATGAATATCCAAGCTTTCCAGATGAAAATGTTCTTGTAAAGAATATTTTGAATCACATATTATGCACAGCATTCCGCACACCATTCAGCAAACCCACCAAAATCTGAAGTTTCATCTTCCATGGTAGTGGAATCTCTTCCCTACAGTGTCAATTTTCCAGTTATTTAAGCACGGGTCTCCCTGTGGCATCAGATGCGAGTGACCAATGAGAAAGAGTTGGTGTTCATTTTAAGATTGCATATTTCCACTTACCTGCAATCAAGATGTTATTCCAACTGTTTTTAAACCAGAAATATGTATGCCAAATGGGCAAAGAAAATCACAGGGTTCAGAGAGACTGAAAAGAGTGAAAATCAATGTACCTCCTAAAACTGGAAGAAGAAAATAAATATCCCATGCATAACTCAGATAACATTTTTTCCCTTTGTACTTACCATTTCTTCTGGTTTTATGGCAGTGCCCTACACAAGGGCATATAGCACCTCCAGCCATCACGAATTTGTCAACAACAAACTGTGTCAAACCAATCTAATATCCTCCCATGACACAGGAACAGCCTTGTGGCAAGAGTCAAAAAAGATGTCATGTCTTGACTCCGGTGCATTTTTTGATGCTGTCTCATATGACATTCCCTTAATGAAGTTGAGAAAACATCACCTGGTAGAAAGTGGCTGTAACATGTAAAATTGTTTCCAAAAAGGTAATAGAACCACCGTTTCACTGGCACAAAGAATTGATGACTAAACTGAGAACCTGTATTGGCAGCCAGAGAATATCATCAGGGTTGACCTGATAATGAAGGTAACAATTTATTTATTAAATTTTCAGGTGTACAAAACTGGGAAAGATTGCCAGGGTGTTGGAGGAATAAGAATTTAAAGGACTCCTAATGAACTGGGAAAAAGGTTGGAGAAACAGTATGTGGGTTATAAGATATGCCAGAAAGTAAGTGTAGGAAAGAAGTGCATCTCAATTAAAAAAAAAAAAAAAAAAAGTGACTAATATAAGTGCATAGTAAAATCTGATGAATATATGCAAAGTATCAGACAACATTATTTTTTTAAATTGAAAGAAGAGAGAAAGATAAACAGCCTACCTAACCTATACATTTCAGCTGAGAAAAGTGATCAGCCTCATTAGGCAGGTGAACTAGATTCCATAAGGATAACCTAAAAGCCCATTAAAAATTATGCTGGCATTTTGTCCATACACCTCTACATTCTGTACCATGTAATATTGATAAGAAAACAAATATTGTTTGGGTTATATATTGCTATAAAATAATAGATAAACCTTTCCCCTATCTATTTTGAAATTATCTAACATCTATTTTCAAAATATTTTGGTTTCAAACAAAATAGAAAAGATAAATTGTGTTAGCTATATTTCCTTCACCAGGCTTCAATGTAAATCTGTACACTGAGGCAAAACCTAAGGTCTTAGCAAGCTGGGTCACTAGACCAGTCACACCATCTCTATGGGTTTAAGTTAATCATGATTACTGATCTTTCGGAATTTTCCTTTTTTTTTTTTTTTTAATTTATTTTTTATTTCATTTCAGGCTACCTTAAGTCCTTACGGATAAGCCCTCAAAGTAAAGGCACTTTTTACCCTATGTCCTCCTCAGTACCACTCTCTGGACAGTGCTGTGTTCTCCTGCTCCCACAGGCCATTCACTTTCTGCCTCGGCACATACAGGACCTGCAGCCGCTAGGATGAGATCCACCCACAGGGTAGCACAAGGAGCATAGGTATGATATAACATCAATTACTTTATAAAATGCATATACACTGTCTCTGACCTTGTGAAAAGAAAATGGTTGTAGCTCCCATCCATAAAAAATATTTAAACTGCTTAAAAAAAGGCTTCAGGGACCTTTGGAATTACACATTTGAACACAGAGTGCGTTGCTGTTAAACAAAACATGATTAAACAAATTTGATTGCATCCAAATATGGATAAAGTTCCATGCAGCATTCATTCCCCAGGTTGTAGCTTTTCCATGTCCAGGCTAAGAGGAAAGGCGATTGAATAAAAAGACTGAGGAAAAGGGAAAGTTCACACAGGGACAAGGAAGTTGTGTCTTCTTCTGGTTTAAATCTGTCTATGAAAATGTATTCTGGGAAAAGGACTATATTGTTATATTTCAAGCTCTTTAGACATCACTGTCAAAAGTTAGTTAAATTAAGCAATATGAAAGAAAAAAGTCCTGATAAGAACAGCTACAGACTTAGCTTAAAAACTTGATTTTTATATATATGTAAATTAATAATTATTTCATCTATGAAAAAGTCAAAATAAAAAGAGCTTCTTTCTCTGGTAGCTAGTATAATTTAAGCAATTGACTCTTTTTGCATGCATAATAGCAGACCAGTTCTGGAGCATCAATTAAATGGATTTATGAATAGAAAAAAGGATGTTGTTATGCTTTCTTCATCTTAAAAAAAAAAAAACAAAAAACCAAAAAAACCCAAAACTATAATTCTCAGAAGTAGAAGGAAGACAAAAATAAAACAGTAGGAAATTAAAACCTTTGAGTGCTTGTCAGGGATAACATCCAATGTCAGCCTTCCTAAATGTGCAAACAGTAAACCTGAGACATAAATATTCTAGTTCTTGGTAAAGCAAAACAAAAAATACTATTATCAATGATGTACTTGTGCATTTTTCTAACACACTGTGGTTTATATGTCATATAGAGTCCTCACCCAAGACAGCATTTCTTCAATGGGATGCAAAATTACTGAGTCATGAGGTCAAAAAAATAAACCCTTGACATTACTAAAAAAGTGCAGAAATTAGTTTAATTTATCAAAACACTTAAAGATAACTATGCCAAAACTAATATAGTCTTTTAAATACTCCATTGATGGACCCATGGACATGTGTATGAAACATCAGTCCTCTAATTAAAAATCCCCACCCTATGATTTAGCATCGTCAACTTGGTATAGAAACTTGCTGAAACAGAAAACATTTATTCAAGGAACACAAAACAACCAGGTGAAATAGGGTTAGTCAAATAAACTAAAACTGGTTAAATAATGGTTTTATGACTTCTTAATAGATTGCCAAAGAAACATTTCCCTCTTTAGTCTATGGAAGCTTTATGTGATATATAAGGAGATATAATTGTGAGTATTTAAAATTCTGCAGATATGTATATGTGTTTTATTTATGTATTTATTTTAGTTTCCAAAAGAGAAGGACCAAATGTTTGGTCCTTCCTTGTACTATGGGCTTTCAGCTCAGAAACCTGATTTTATCCTGCATCAAAAGAGGTATGGGAAGCAAGCCAAGGATGTGATTGTCTCACTCTACTTCTCTCCTGTGAGATTCCAGCTCAGTCCTGTGCTCACCTCTGCAGCCCCCAAAGTAAGAAGGATGGGGACCTGCTGGAATGAGTGTAGAGGAGGGCCGTGAAGACGATCAGAGGGCTGGAACACCTCTTCTATGAACTCAGGCTGAGAGAGTCAGGGTTATTCAGACAGGAGAAGGGTCTAGGAAGAATTTACAGTACCTTCCAGTACCTAAAGGGGACTACAAGAAAGCTGGAGAGGAATTTTTACACGGATTTATTCCTTCTCTAGCATTTGAACTCTCTAGAAATTGTAGGATTGCTTATTTGTTTTATATTGTCTGAAATGGCTTCAGTGCTGCAAAACTTAGCATTGCTTCCCAGATTCATGTTTCGAAAGCACAAGGATCACTTAATCCTTGAGATTAAGAAAAATAATCTACTGCTTTTAGAAACTCAAATTCATAATTTCTTTTGTTTTATTGTCTTCATTGTAGTGGAATAGATACATTCTGTATTAATATATGCATGTTAGCTGATGATTAAAACATAATTTCTTGACTAGTTAGACTAATGACAAAATTTGGAAAAGTGTCACTTGCTGTTTCTTCCACATCTAGGACCAGCCTAAATTTGAATCATTTAATAATTTATCTCAAAGTGTTAGTTAATCTAATTAAAGTAAAGTTGGGATAAAATTGATGGAAAAATGATAAAAATAGAAGGTAAAAATTAACACTGGAAGTAATCACCACTTCTGAATTTATTTTGTGTCTGCAGGACTGAAGTATTTTGTGTGCTAACATTTTTAAAACAGAACCTTCACACATATTGGAGTGGGGAACAAGTGAAGTATCAGCTTTCCTAATTCTTCTCTGATACACCTCAGATACCAGCTGCAGCTGAAAATATCATTATGTGAAACAGTTATTTGTGTCTGGGCTCAAAAATCTTCTCCTGTTACCACACACAGATCATGAACTGCCTGAATTTAAATAAAACATTAGAAGAATGGGTCAGCAGAGCAGTCACTTCCAAACCTTAAGTGCTCTTGATTTGAATCATTCTTTCATTAAAGCTTATTTTCCCTCTCTGTTTCTTGGGGAATGACATCACTAATTTACATATCTTGTCCTGACATTTACTGTTCTCATATCTCCATGTAGCCCATCAGTTCTTGGCAGCTATGTTATGATGTTCATGATCCAAGAGTATCATCGGCGCTAAACCCAGAATTCAATCAAGCAGCAAATTTACAGTCTAGATCAGGCTAAGCAGATTAGGTGCCTGCTCCATAATAGCAGCATGAAGGGTTGCCACAGACAAACAACACCAAATGCAGTTCCTGCCAGTGAATTTTCATTCAGATTCTGTGGTTCTCAAACAGTAAAAGCTGACTAAACAGCACATCTCTATTTATATTTTGTAATGGGAATTTTAGGAAAGCTTCCAATGTGTATTATATGGGCTAAAGTAGATTTTGGCTTTGTCTTCATAATCTAGACTCAAACTGTGCCATGTAATCAGGATGCTGTATTAGTTTAAAAGTGAATGCAGGGGAGAAAACTGAAGGATGTAAAATCTTTTATGAGAAGCTTTGATACATTAATTTGGCATCATTACAATCCAAGTACATAGTATGTGCTGGGTTTGTGGTAAAGGTATGATAGTGTAATGGGGACAAGGGCTGGGAGGAAATTGTTTACAGTAGCAGGGGATAAAATTTTGTAAGCAAAATTGGGGGCAGAGGTTGCATGCCAGGAAAAGAGCAGTTTTGTGAGGCAAATTCTGCTGTGGACATTCTAGAATCATTTACCATCTGTGAAGCTATGGCATCTCCTCACTCGCTGCAGGGTGGGGCCAATGCTTTTGAATTTGTGCAGCTGTTGTACAAGAATGAGCTGGTGTTGCACAGCAAGACATGGATTGGGTGTTTGCTATAATTCAGATTTATCATATCTTTTACAAAAGGTAGCATTTGTGGTGATTGAAATCTCTGAAACAAGGTTGTCATTCACTGTCTGGCTGGTGATGGCAGCAGTCTCCATTATGTGTTGACACGAAAAAATCACTAAGTGACAAGACTTGCTGAACTGCTGCTCTGCTGACTTCTTTTTACCAGTTGGCCAACTTGTTAAAACTGTGTAAGTATCAACTGTGACTACTCCAGCCTATGCATGACCTGTTTATGTTGACTAGCTTAAACTACTTGCAAACCACATCCCAAATACTTCATACCCTAATTAATAAATCTTAAATTACTGCCACAGACTGTCCCATGTGTCCATTCCTGACTATTTACATATATTAATGTAATCTGTGCTCAGTTTACTCCATTCTGCAGCAGTCAAAACAGCTTTGACAAGTTCCTGGGACAGCCAGATTCTTCCCCCGGAATTCAAAGAACATCTATTAATGAGTATTCAGAGCAGGGATTGCCTGGAGGGAATCTTCAGGGCTGACTGAATGTCCCACCTTGAAAACTCTTAGAACAGTTAAACACTTTCCTCTGGAGACAGTTAATACTTCAGTAAAGCACATATCTCAAGTCACTTTATTGTGGCTAAGAAGTTTTTAGATCACCTAAGGAAATGACTAAATGTATTATATGTGGAAGCAAAGACATCCCTGATCCCTTGCTACTCCATGACCACACTCATGTAGAAAACTTGAATTCTATGCTGGTATTAGAAAGATGACTTAAAATGTGTAGAGATTTTGTTTAAAAGGGCAAGAGAAATGAGAGAGAAGTCTGTCAGGGAAGTCTGTCTTGCCTTTAATCATTGCCTGCTCCATGCAATATTTCCCTTGTACATGGTCCCTACTACTTCCTACTCCACCAGCCAGTCATTGTCTTCTATGTTACCTCACTTTAGCTGAGCAAGGTTCGAACGCAGCTGGGCTCGCATGGCTGTCTCATCTAAAACTCCTTGTTATTTACACACCATGAAATCTGTCCTAAAAGACTAGGAGGACATGACTAAGAATAATCCTGTGTTGCTCTACCGTGAACCACACTGGTGCCTAAGGCACTGTTTGTAAATTCAGCAGAATATAAAATCTATTTGGTGAGCTGTGCAAACATTCCTTCAGCTGGTTTATAAGATTTTAAGTAACTTATTGCATAGTCATAATTTTCTATAACCTACAGGAGAGCTAGTCAAGACTTGTCTAAAAATATGGTCATTTTCTTGAAGGTAACTTGTTGTCAAATTAGATGTCAATTAATTAAAATCAGTTGTTTGACTAGTCTGAACAATCTCCAAATTCTGGTCCTATTTCACATGTGTGTTATTCACCCTAGAATACCTTTAATGGTACAGCTTGAATATATGCAAATCTCTGAAGCTGGCTTTTAAACTGCTTCAAGGGATCTCACTTCAAGTTATCTGACTTTAAACTATTTGATCTTGGGGAATAGAATACAATTCCTTGTTATATGCAAATGTTATAGATATTTGTTGATATAATTTGACTTAAGCTATTACGTGTCTCATGAACATCTACTTTTGATCTTAATTAGACCCTTTTAACTTACTGGAGAGAAATGTTACCCTACAAAATTCAGAGGTTCAAATTTAGACATCTTCTATGAGATAGAATGAACTAATTTTTAAGTGTCATTTTACTTTCTTGGGTAGAAAACGAAGTTACAAATTAGCTCTGAGGTAAACACATACAATATAGATATGTAAAGGTGACTCAAATATCCCACCTTTGCTGGTGAGAATATATGTAAACTGAAAATAGTTTACCTTCAGAAGCCAATTTATGCAGATTAAGTTGGGTGTTCCTGCACTTCTGTTTGAAAAGCAAAAGCTGAAAACACTTGAAAGTTGCTATTCAGCAGCATTTTGAAGACAAAAACCAACAACCCTAGAAAAACAAATTTTTCAAAATGAAATTATTTTTAAGTAATTTTCATACCTAAAGGGCCTACTTTTATTAACTTTATGATATAATATACTCACAGAAACATTATTCTCTGTAAAAAATTCTCTGTAATGAAGAAGACGTTTCATTCTGTGATGTTTGCAATAAAAATAATAGTAGAAAGGAAACCACGAAACTCAACAGATGTTGTGAGGATATATTTGAGGATATATAGTAATTCTGTTTAAAGTAACCAGGATACTATTTTAAAAGTGTGCTAAACTAATTTTGTAGGCAGCAAATAAAAGGCTACATATTAGTGAGAATTATTCTTAGACCAAATGTCATTTTGCAACCCTGGACCATTATGCCCAGGGGGTTATTTAAAGGAAAAAGGAGGGAAAGAATTGCATAATATGAAAAGAATATTATTTCCTTTCCCCTCACCCTACTGAATAAATCCACTTAATATAAAAATCTGTCATCAAGTCTTCTGACAAAAAAAAAAATTTGAAAAATTTTATCCTACAAGGTAAAAATTCAGAAATACAGATTTAGAAAGTGGAAAATAGGAACAATTAGTCATGAATCTTAGTATTTAACTCATAAGAAACAGAAAAAACTTTTATACATAAAAGTTTTGTGGACAACATTAGTCACAGTGCTCAAAAAACTGCTTAGATTTTTGGGTTCCTGAAAGGTTTTTACCAGTGTTATGAGCCTAAACAGAACCAAATTGTACAGATTTTTCTGTTCATCCTTCTGTCTGCTTAAGTGTAGTTTCAGAGAAAATTATCTTTGAAGTGATGTGATAATAAAAACTGTAATTTCTTCATTTTCCCCTCTGACCATTTTCTATGAGTCAGGTTAGGAAGGTATAAAAATGTTAAAGGAATAGCATAGCCAGAGGAGCAGAGCTGAATGAAAGAAGTCAGAAGGCTGGAGAGTGACATGATAAGAAAGGTGTAGGTGCGAGGGTGAGTCTGCTGTTCTTCAGTGTCCATTCAGGGCCTTGGATGCTTTAGTCTCCTGCCTGGAAGTGTTTAGTCACCAACACAGAGGCTCACAACAGCCACAAAGTTGAGCACTAGGTCAGAAAAATAGCCAAGAGAAAATGTCAGAGGATTACGCCCGAGAATCTTTTCTGTATATTCACTCTCTGCACTTCTCCAGAGGTATCGCAACATACCTCTTTGTTAAAGTAGAAGGAAGACCTGGAATGACTTTATCCATATCTTTTGTGTTGTTCTGTTTGGTTTTCTTCCCTTGAAAGCTAAGACAACTGAAGCTGGAGATGCTGGTACTGCCTTTGGAATGGTGGTTTGCTGGCAGAAAACTTTTGGAGAAGGGAGAAAGCAAAGTTCATTCTTCTTGTATTGAGGAATGCTAACACTTTTCTGTTACCTGCTGGAGGAGTCCCCTAGTGACCAGATTTCAAACTATAACAAGAAGATTCAGCCCTGGACAATTTAAGAAAAAACAACAACAAACATACAAACAAACCAACATCAACAAAACCAAAACCAAAACCAAAACCAAACCAAACCAAAAAACCACAAACAAAACTTCAACAATCTAAAAATGAACACCCACAAAAGCCCTATAATCTTTTCAGGCAGCCACTCCTGGAGATATTTTATTCTCTGGGTTTCTGCTGGACAGAATATCTGGACCTGGTAAGAGCAAATAATTAATAAAAGGAGGTGGAATTTGAAATTGTGTGGTCAAATAACTGGAAGTAGTGCTGTGGCATCATTTGAGTGGTTTTGATTTATTACTCCAAAGGTTCTAATTCACCCTCTGTCTTACAACTATAGCTTGTGAACCTTGATTCCATTTCAGAAAATATTTATAAACCACCTTTCTTTACTGGATCTGGCTCAAAGGCCAGCAAACTTTCCTATAAATGGGAACATTTAGTAAAAAGAATAGAAGGATATAAGGCTTGGCACTTGACAACATCAAACAAAAAAGAGAAAGAACAGGGGTTCAAAAATATATGAAATTAATGGACAATTAATAAACTTTTGCTTTTATTATGGATGTTTACTTTGGGGTGACCTGCATGAAAATCAATATGAAATGTTGGGATGTAGATTTGTAGCATAACTGTGGCAGAACTCTAGATAGACCTCATGTTCTTACAAAGAGAAGATGTATTGCCTCCTTGTTAGTTAGGGTTGTTGGGGCGGGATAGACTCTATTTAATATTAGCAAAAAACCTAGATGTAAAATAAAGCACTTAGGAACACAACCCAATGCATAAATCACTGATTGAGATGGAAGAGGCTAATTGTCTCTGGAATCTCTAAACAATATTTTTCTCTCCTAGCCTGGGCACTTGCCTCAGTTGAAATGAAAATAAAAGTGCAGTCTAGCACCTAAGTTGAGCAGTCCAATTCCTGTCTTGAGACTGTTATTTTTAATAAATAAAGACTTTAATGATATAGCTATTACTGAAAGCCATAACTCATTTAATTCTCCGCAACAGTTTTTCTCTATGAAAATACAGATCTGCATTGCACTGAGCCAGGCAGATTTTCTTAGAGTTATAAAACATGGTGGGATGTAAGAATTTATAAACATTACAAAAGCTAAGAAAATTGGAAAGTCACCTTCCATTAAGCAGGATATATGAGGAATAAAGCGAAATAAGAAGCATTAAAAATCAACAATCATTTTGCCCAACTTCTTCATAGCACTGTGTTTCTGCAAAATGAAATATTAAGTAGTATTGTCCACCTTTGAATTTGCTTCTGTGGAAACTAAAATAGGCTGTCATCATGCCATATGCTTCCAGCAGAGGTGGTGGTAAACTCCAGCTGTAGTCTTCAGCTTCCCTAGTTTTATGTTAAAAATATCAAAACTAAACCAGGCTGTTATTTTTGTTTGCACCTTATTTTCTATACCAATATGCCCACTGGCTGTTTATAGCAAACAAACTTTTTTTACAAAGGTGGCAGAAATCAGGAATTGTATTAAAGTAAAAAAAACACTTGAAATTTATTCCCTTATAATTCAGCATAAATTTAAATAGAAACATTTACTGACCAAAAAGTGAAACAGAAAGATTTTTTTTTTCTAAATATAAGGAATGAATGCTTTCTTTAAAGCTGTGAATAGCTACATACAATGAAAAAACCCTACCCTAGATAACAGTGTTAATTAAAATTTTAATAGTATTTGTATGAATTACCAAAGGCAGAAGAAAAATCATATAGAGAACATTGCTTGATGTTTTGAGTATATTTTTTTAATTCTCTCTCCTTTTCTTTTTTTTTTTTTTTTCCCTATGATTCCCCCACCCCCCCACCCCCGTTCCTTTTCAACCATTTCTGGAAGCTCAGTCAGCTAAACTTGAGAGTGCAAGAGCATCCCCTGCAGGAACATTATAGCCCACACTGATAGTCTCTTTTCTATGGTTTTTTTTTCTTCTATTAATTTGTATTCATCTTACATGGTGCACAGTAATTGTGTCTAGAGAATTAAAGAGGGATGGCTATTGCAGTGGTAATAGAATTACTATCAGTGTTCTAAGCCGGTAAAAGGATTGTGAGTTTCAGTCAGAGGATTTAAAAACACATGCTGAAATGTATATTGGGATCTCTTTTCTGCACCACTTATGTATTTTTCTTTAGGGTTATAAGTGAGGTCATTTAAAGTCAGCAAATATTGCTAGAAAGGATGATAGTAGAATTCTCTGAAAAAAAAAGGTTTGTGCATGATAACAACATATAAATGTGCAGATGCTCTGAAATGATCAAACTGTCTGTTTCAGTGTCCTTGAATTCAGTGGGAACTGATTCACTGGCTACAGCAGTAGTTACTTACTGATATTTTACACTGATTTTTTTTTCTTCCAATATGTTCTTTCTGATTTAATCTCCCATGATTTATTTAAGTGAAAGGGAAATAAGAAAATTTTCCATCTTTAATGTCAACATATTATAAATGTGGCTAAAACCTCTGATCTGTGTGTTGCTTTAGAGAGTGGAATATATAAAATTAATATATGGGCAACAATTTTCAAATCCTGCACAAATTCTAAGGATTTTACAATACTCTGAAAGTAACAGCTTAATGATCACATATATAGTATAATAAGTTTTAGTAATTTGTTTATATTGTACAGGCCAACAATAAAAACCAATAAAAATATTTTATTAAAAATACTATTAATATAAGAACAATAAAAATTATTTCTTTTGACCTCTTGAGGTTTTGACATTCTACCTGTAAGAACTAAACTGTAAATCTGTAAATCTGACTTCAGCATTAATGGAAGAAAGAAATTTGAACTATTTCACTTTATATTTGCAGAAAGATCCATCCTTTCAATTCAACTGAAACTACAGATCCTCTGAAATTTGTGCTCATACAAAGAGCATGAATAAAACTAATTTGTAGGAAATTGCTTTATGTTGGTTTAAGATGGAGAAATTGATTGTTTAACTGGTTCTTTTTCTCTCCTTTCCCTGAATTCTTTGGAAAGCTCCCTTACCGAGAAGAATTACATAGCAATGCCTGATAATGATCTGGGACTTGAAATAAAATCCAGTGAAATCTCAAGCTTTTTTAAAATGAGAAGTAGAATAAGGACCGTGGTATGCCGTGCAACTCTTGTTCCTTGTTCTGTTAATCTGATTTTTTTCTCAATCCTCATTTGAAAAGCTGGAAGACACCCATTTGTATCATTTCTTACAGAAGCAGTGTTCTTTCCCTCACAGACGGCTGCTAGTAGTCAGAGACAAGTCTTTCCCTAGTCCTTCTTGGATTCACTCCCTGTACAGAGATTGGAAACCCTAGTGACAGCACAGCTGTTCGAACACCCAGATCCCCATAATACACAGCAACCTGTGTACTCCTCTCCTGAAGAAAAGACTTTCTGGGGGTTTTTATTTAAAAGAAACTATCAGTTTTCAGACTAATTGACCAGTCTTTAACAAATTTCTTCATTCACTGAGATAAAGTAAAATGTGAGCAGGACTTTAGGAAATTTAAAAGTTGAGAGCAGTTCTTAAATCCCACTTTAATTTTGCCTTAAAAGCCTTTTTGTAGACATTGCCAATTATTTACAGATAAAATTTTCTCCAAAATTTGTCTTTTCATTTCCTCACTAATCAGCTGAGATTTTGCACAGAATCATGCTATAAACAGTAGTTTGAAGCTAAGATTAACACCTTAGTCATCAGCTGTGATCTCCAGGCAGTAGTATATCCTATTATTTGCCAAAGAAGATCGTTGTTTTCTACTCAGAATTTTGTGATATTGTCACAATGGAATTTATTTCGACCATTCATCCTGCAGTCCACAGATTATTTTGGATCTTCTGCCTCACTGACAAATTTCCAGATGAAATTTCTTCTCTGACAATATGTAGTCATTTGCTAATAAGTTTGTGCTGTTCTTTAGACTGTAGCATTGAATTTTCTCTATTACTTTTTTCCCCTGGTTATCTAAGAGAAAATAAAATAAAACTATTCACAAGCTTATTCTGTAAGACTTATTTTGACCTTTGGTCATTTTAACATCTCTTCATTATATCTTTCCGAGGTGTATTTGTGTGTGTTTGGGTTTTTTGTTTGTTTAGGGGTTTTTTGGTTGTTTTGTTTTGGGGGTTTTTTTGTTGTTGTTTTTTGGGGGGGGGTTTTGTTTTGTTTCGTTTTGCTTTTTGGGGTTTTTTTTGGTTTTTTGGGTTTTTTTGTATTTTGTTTTATTTTTTTTTTGTTTGTTTGGGTTTTTTTTTTAATAAATAATCAAAACTGCACACAAAACCACACAGAACTATCTCTCCTCCAGGGACGGGTTTTTCATTCCTCCCTTACTGTATATCCTTCCTTCATGTGTCCCAATATTGTCAGGCACCTTTTTGGTCATGTATCATATGTTTCTATTTACTAGCCTCTTCCACTGGAAAAATTGCCGAGCAACATTATTTGATCTATGTGCTATAAGAATTTTAAATTATTTGACAGTAGTACATTTGCTGAAGCTATTTCAATATTAATTTACTTTTAACTGTCTCAGAGGTTTTCACATTCAAAAGTTAAGGTGGAATTTCCTAGCTTGCAATGCACTTTTCAGGCTTTCATATTCTATTCAATACTTACAACTTTTCCTTTTATGTTTTTTTTTTCAGTTTTATATGGATATGAATTCTAAAATATGATTATGCTTTGTGTTACATTAGTAGCAGATGACTTCAGATGTTTAAATGCAGGTGACTAGGGCTGTCTGCATGCATTAGCATATCAGAAAGACAAACTCTACTTAAGAACATTTCTGGCCTTGCAGCTGGAGGTCAGTTGGCTTTCTTTAACCAGTACATGGCAGAAACCATGTTGATATTCAGGAAATGGAATCTCACTCCACATTTTCTTTCTAAATGATCAGATTATTTTAATGATCTACTACTGTTTCAGCATCTTTTTACTACCCTTCTTGGCCTTGGCTGCTATTGCAGGAAGACGCACATTTCCGATAAGATCCTTGCCCTATATGCCTCTCTGGTAAGTGTGCCTTAAACAACTTATCAAATTGGAAATACCACTAGTTTTCATGTTAAATAACTAATACTACCAAGACCACCATAGGTTTTCAGCGATGTATTGTAGATTCAGAAGTCTTCAGATAAACCAGACATTTTAAATTCTCAAGATATATATAAATCAGAGAGTCAGTAGGTCATTTAAGACCTGCATGTAGCTAACAGATTCAAGATTATTCCCATCAGTAGAAAAGTAGTCATGGTTGCCTGCATAATTCTCCAAACTTTGTTCACTTTTTTATTGGGATTTGCCTAGAATTTGGTGTGCAGCATCACTTCAAATATTGGTAGACTAAGATCTTCACATAAATATAGGATATATGAAACAAAGCAAAGACAAGATCCATGCTCCAGTAGCAGCAACAAAAAGCAATGTGGGATAATCTATGACATCCTACACTTAGTGAATGAAATTGTTCCAAAGGTCTGCACGCTAGCACTGACCCACTTGTTTATTTTGACCCTTAAAATTAACTGTCAATAATCCAGGGAAAAATGCCTTTAAAACTGTTTTAAGTGTTAGCTATTTACAGAAGTTTTTATTACTTTTTTATTTTCCTTTTAACTATCTCTTCAATTCTTAGAAAGATCTTAAAGCAAGCATTTGAACCTTAAACTTGTGACCTTGATCTTAACTTGGCAGGTTGGTGTTGGATCCCCAAATATCCCCAAATGCAAGAAATTTTCTGGAAGAGACTTTCCCAGCTCTGCTTCTTCCTCCTGAAGACTGGAAAAAGAATGTCCCTACAAAAGAGAACAAAACCAGAAAGATCATATAATTCATTGTCTTGGCTCTGACAGTGACTGACAGCAGATAACTAGTAAAGATAAGAAAGAAGCAGCATCAGTTTCTTCCTCAGTCTGCCCTCAGTACAGTCCAGTGTTTGCAAACCATGGACATTTTGAGCACAAAGTGAGATCTTTATATTCTACAGACACTGTTCCATTCTTTCTTCTGTAGATATGATTTTGTTTTGACCTGAAACAATTATCTTACAAAAAACAAGTCTTTTTACAATTCTTAGCAGTGACTGCTACAATGCTTTTCCATAGCAGACATTATTCACCAGGGAGATGCTATCTAGATATGACTGAAATTGCACAAGTTGGTAAAGTGGCAGCTTATAGCCTTCTTCTAAGCAACGTTTAGCAAGAGGGCCAGGTGGTGCTACCATTTTGGACAGCCTCAGAGAAGGAGCTGACGTTTAGAAAGGTAGATTCTGGCTTGAGAGACAGATAGTCCCAGCCATATGACAGATACAAGTTGCTGTTTCTGCAGCTCTTATGGATTACAGAGCACCGTAGCACATTAGAAATCCTGGGGTGAAATGCACCTGTTTCTAGTAGTGAATTGATGAGATCAGATACCTGTCACCCAACCAGACAATATTGGCAGTTTCAGGCCTCAAACAAGCTTCCCTGTTCTGCTGAAGAAGAGGAGAGAGTGTTCCATGTTGAAAAATTTCAAGCTATTTTTTTTTTTTTCTGGCAGGGGTTTTCTTTGCCTTTTTTTCTTGCTTAAAAATGAAGGTATTTAGAATCTTTACAATGGTTTTATGGAACAAGGATTAGTGCAGGCTGGAGGACAGGTGCTGAAATATAGTTATATTCCTATTTTTAAATTATTTTATTTTATAGATATGAACACCACACAAAAGTGAGGACTACCAAGAAAGAATATAACATTTTATTTTAAGTTTCCTCTTTAGTTTTGCAAAGTGGGTAAAGACAAGCAAATAACCAAAGACAACCAGAACACTCGTGCACCCCCCCAAATAAACACAAAACCTCTCCCTCAACCTATTATAGAAATAGGGACCCTAGAACATATTTTAATTTAATTTTTGTCAATTTTGTGTTTTCAGGGTCAATTAAGTCCATGTTTTCCTAGCTGAGTTTCAAAACTATGTCTAATTTCATCATTTTTGAAAGAAAAAAAAATGTATTTATTGTCTTGACCCTTCAGGGAGACTAACATGACTTTTAGAAGTCTTTGTGTCAATATAATTCAGGATAACACTCTCTTAAATTCTGAGTCAGAGGATTAGCCTGGTGCAGCAACAACTGTTATCTGTCTAATAGCTGTTAAAGTTACTGGCTAAATGCAAAATGTGTGACTGCCTCATAGGTTAACTAGAAAGTCACTTGGCTCCAGTGGCTTTCTGCTAAACTACTGGAAAGACAATATCTCCTGTAATAAGAAAAATATCTAGTAGCAGATTGAACTAGTTTTGAATTTAATTACAAGGCAGCCTAAAGTATTTATTTCTGTCATTTTATAAACAAAAAAGCTAGCATATTTTAAAATAAATTATCTATTTTTTTCTTTTTTTGTCTCTCAGTGAAATCATACTAGCTACTGGCTAAGCATCTGAGTGTTCTAGAAAAATGCTAATGAGAAAATTTAGATATGTTATCTGGTTCAATTAAATCATTAACTTTGATAGATATAGGATCCATAAAATTATACCCAAATAAGAATACAAATAAATAAATAATTAAATAAATAATTAAATAAATAAATAAATATGTATATGCACATACATGTATGTGAAATAAGGCTCTGGAATGTATAGGTCCTCAGCATACCATAAGCATGTCCCACTGTGTGTAGCCTATCAAGTCCCATGCATAGAGAGCTATCTTATAGGAGGACCATGTCAGATATTTGATAGCTTTTTCACTCTTGGTGGTCTCCTGCAGCTTCCCTCCCATTCTTATACTTTTTTTTTTTTTTTTTTTTTTTTTTTTTTTTTTTTTTTTTTTTTTTTTTTTTTTTGCTGAGACCATAAGTGCTTCAGGTTGCAGCAGTAAAGTAAATCAGGTGTCTAAGCTTCCTTCTGCTCTGGTAAGACACACCTCTGTTCTGCTGCTGTGTCAGACACTGAGTAGCTCCAAGCAAGCTGACATTTATATACCACACTGAAATGCAGAAAATTGCTCACTGAAATCCTTGGGAAAAGGAGACTCTTCCATTAACATAAAACTGCACTGCACCTGATCAGTCTTATAAAATAATTTAAAAGAAGATATCACAGAGTTACTTTGCATCTGGTTTCCTGATCTGGTTTGTTCATATTTCCTATCTGCTCCATATGGTAAACTAGAATTAACATCATGCCTATCTTTGACATGGTTCATTATGCAAGGTCTTAGTTCCTATCACCTAGAATTTAAATGTATAGAAATAAAGTAGTTTCTGGACATATTGGAAGCAAAGCTGCCATTTTTATTAAAAGATGGTTTATAGAAAAAGTCACCTGGTACAAAAGAAGGCTTTAAAACTAAAGCATCAGTGGCACAGAGGGTTTTTGTAATCTTACTTTCTTTAGTAAATTTAAAAATTAGCTTCACAAAGACTTGTATTTAAATAATAATTTTAGAAATCAATCAAAACATAACTTGAAATATATTAATGTTAATAAAGTTTATCTCTTTGGTAATTTAGAGTTTTAAGTTCTTGCCAGTATAGGAACAGAATGATGGACAGTACATCTCTTCGCAATAAAGTCTAGCATGGGCAAAAAAATTAAATGGAGGAACTACTAGTAGTTCAAAGTAACTGGCTATAAAATAGCTGAAATGGCAAACTAATTTAAAATAAAATAGGCTTTTTTTGAGATATGATAGACACACAACAACAGAACCATCTAGGGTCTACCAAGTGATGGCTAATCAATTACAATACTTTTTTATGTGTAGTTCTTGATGTTTCCAGGGTAAGGTATGTATTACAATTTTCATTGACTCATATATTATGTACTTAAGTAACCAATTTCAAGTCACTTAGGAGTATTTCACGTGAGTTTGAGTACAGTAAACCGCTACAGGCAATTGTATATTATGTGCCTCTAATATATGCATACCTCTGCTAATTATTCCCTCTGCATTCTCCTCCCCCCCCCCACCCTCACTCCAGCAAAAGATTGGTGAAAAGAAATCTTGTTATTTTTCTGCCCATTTCTGTAGTGATGGTAACCAATTTTATTGACAGGCTATGGGTAGAGAATTTCTGTAACAAGCTTATATCTGCTTTACATATATTCACACAATAATGAATAAAGGACTCAAAGTACATTATTGTAATTAAAATATGTTTGTCAAGCGCAGTATTAACTGCAACCTTTAAAATAAATATACAGTTCCTATGAAGAGCAATCAAATGTAGTTCAATGAAAGATTTAATTTCATTATGCTTCTTTATAACTTAGAAATTGATGGAACATATATAGTGCTTTTGTTAACGTAGTAGAAAAATACTGACTCCTCTCTCAGTACTCACAATTGTACAAGCCACATAGTGTCACGTTATTTCTTATTAGCCTGATTTAGAACTGGAATTCAAGTACCTGTATGTGACATGCAATCCATGTAAGCTGCTAAAAAGTAAAGGACAAGTCAGAGCTGTTCTACTTCATATAATTAACAATTGGAGCCACAGCTTCAATCTGACTCATATTTCCCAAGCAAGTGTCTTAATCACTGGTGTGTAGAGGCAATCACTCATTTGTTCTGGCCCAGTGAATATTTATTTATTTAAAGTGGAACAGCTCCAACAAGAAAGGCAGAGACTGATGTACTGTGTTTTAGTAGCAGGGCAATTACATAACAGAATTTATGTTAGTCAATAAATCCCTGCAACAGGGAATCACAAGATAAAACTATTACAAGAAGTCTCAGTCATACATTTAGACAGTTGGCAGTTCTGAGAAATGGCACTGTAGCTGAAACATAATTCTCTTTAAAAACATACTCAACCAGAGATGAAAAAAATAATTCTGTTCACACTGGAATTTTAGACACAGAAATAGTGTACTGCCTCTTTAGTTCCTGAGGACATAAGACTTTTTCTCTTCCTATAGTAATAAACTTGTGCCAGATCAATGAATATTTGTTGATGCTTTTAATATTAAGGTACCATAAATAATGTATTTTGCCAATCAACATTAGTAAGAATAACAGACTGTTACGAAACTTTACAATATTTGTAAGAACCATAGCCATGTCCATTTAAATTTTTGACTTTTGTTTTATTTAAGAACTAAGAATTGTTAATAATAGAAAAAATGTAGAGAGAAAACAAATTTTGATTCATAAGCATGAGTATCTGACAAATAGAGGGGTTTTATTTGCTTATTCAAGTTGCCCTTTCTACAAGCAAAATATGTTTTGTGTAAGAGGAAGGGAATAAAGTAGTCCACTATATATCCTTTGTTTACTATGCAAGTTTAATGTTTTTTAAAAATAATGTATAGTTGTTACACCAAGAGCAGAGTTTTCTAAAAAAAAGAAAAAGCACAACCAAAACAACATAGTAAACTTTTCCACAGTTTAGTATTTTATAGTTATATAAAAGTATAAAGCAAAAATATGAAAAAGCACACAATAGATTCAGGTAAATCCATGGAAACATAAACTGTCATGAAATCTGTGAAAAACATATATTTTTATTCCCTATGTCTATGCTTACTGCTTATTTCACATGACTTTCAAAACCTTAAACTTTCAGGTTTTTTGGGTTTATTTTTTTTGTTATGTTTTGGTGGGTTTTTTTGTATTTTGTTGTTGTTGTTGTTTTTTTTTGGTTTGGTTTGGTTTGGTTTTTTGTACACATTTAATTACATCTATTTATGATAGATATTTCCTTTTACCATGCAGAATACCTGATATATATTGAGAGAGGTGTCAGAAATAAAAACTATTTAGGCTCTAGAAATCAATCTACATTGTATAATTTTCATAAATGCCTCAGTTAAACACAAAGAAATATGCAAAGAAACTTAACTTACCATGGAGAGAGCTATACAAAAAGATGAGAGAAATATGTTTTAGTTTCAATGTAGGCATGCTGGTTCTTGTACGATGATGCAGCATCTGATAATATTAGAATGTGAGAATGATTTTAGATTAATTAAGACTGAAATGTGTTTTGGAGAATAAAGAAAATTATATTCAGTGCACGTTTTATAGAAGTTTATGTATATTGCTAACATGTTAAAGAAACAGTACTTGATAAACACAGGTTTATTTCCTGGTTGTGTTTTTTTTTTTTTTATTTCTTATTAGCAAGCTTTTCAGGTGACATAGAAGCCCATGGGAAATGAATGGGGTTCAAGACCACAAGATGATCCAGCAATTTGTTACTTAAAAGTGCAAGTTGATGGTTATGAAGAAAGCATATAGAGATATGTCAGGTAGGGACCACATCTGTGAGCTGGAGTCAGGTAACTGAACAATAATATAACACTGATGGAATGGTAGCATGGGCAGTGCAAGGCAGTATTAACGCTAGAATAGGTCTGCAATTTTGTCTTCCAATTCCTCACTAACAGTTAAGCAGAATGGGTATTTATGGGTATATTAGTACATTTAATGACATCACCAATGGTTTGTTTCTCCTTCTCAATGTCAAAGATCCAATTTTCTTGCTATGGACACTGACAATATCCCAACATCTGCTCTTAACTTTCCATCGAATTTCAGCAATTGAGGGCACTGACCTAGTCTGAGCACTCAGATGCACTTTACATTCCTATAAGGAAGCTTTTAAAGAGCTTGATCATTTTAGACTGCAAATCAATCCAAAAGGAGGATGGAAGCTGTTGCAGACTGGAATATTGCAGGTAGGAGTCATTTAACTGAGGTGATTTTTAGAAAAGTTGCTGTCATTCAGGCAACAGCATTAGAGGAGCTACTAACACTCATGGGTCATTAATCCAACACAAAGGTTCACCTACTAGAGCCTCTCCACACTGCTCCAGGTAATATTTCAGTAGCCAGCTGGATGCCAGCATTACTCTAAAGATTTGCATTTTCCTAGCATGTTAATTTATCACACAGTGAGCTTTTCTTTCAGTCAGCTGTCTAAAGGGAATCTTGCTAGTAGGGGGAAGTTGTGACATTCACGTGCTTATGATGAGGGAAAGAATATCACCAAAATACATACTAATTTACAACATTAAACTGTCAAGGCTTTAGGATTGCTTTTAATCAAGTTACGGGCAGCTAAACCTGGTTACACACTTTGTAACTTCAGGCAACTTTATGAGAGTTATAATTTAAAAGCAGCTTATAGAGTCAAAGGAGATAAATAAGCAGTGTCAGCAGGTGAATCAGACCTCTAGAGTTCTCGATACTCTGCTGCAGGTTGAAGGAAGGTAGACAGGGACAGTCCTAGCCAGCCACATGATGTTATTCCTAGACATGTGATGAATGTCTGGTACTTAGTTAACACCATGTGTTAAGCCACAACACTGTGCCACATTGTACTTGTGGGGGGAAAAAAATAGCTCTGGCTTTCTGCATCTTTCTCTGCTTCAGTGAAAATTTGAAAGATGGAAGGGAAAGAAAAGACATATTAGTAACATACATAACTTATAATCTTCTGGATTTGAGTATCCTGTACGTTTGTCTTTAATAGTATTTTAGTATCCTTCCAGTCTTTTTCACATCATCTGACTTTTCATGGATGCGCTCTGCCTGATTCTGGAGCATGCATTAAATATCCCTATTAATATGGCATTTGACAACGCCCGTTACCATTTGCAAGCAGCTTCCCCTTCACGTATTATATGACTGTACATGGCAAACACCACATCTTAAACCTACTTAATTCCTGAAGGCCTTTCTTACTAATGAAAGGCTCAAGAAAACATTAAGGCTGATTGAAACAGCATCCTCCATGTCATCTTCCAGCTGGTCCCCTTCCCCCTTCAGCAGGTGGCTGTAATTGTCCCTAGTTTTTCTTTTGCTGCTGCTGTAGCTACAGCAGCCCATCTTGTTGAACTTCACATCCCCCAGATTCAAGTCCAGATGGGCTTTGGCTTCCTTAACCTCACCCCTGCATGATCAAAAAATGTCTTTATACTCCTCTAGGGCTGCATGTCCCTGCTTGCATATCCTGCATGCTTCCTTTTTATGGCTCAGTTTAATCAGGAACTCCTTGCTCACCCCTGGAGTCCCTCTGCCACTTTGACTTGCTACACATTGGGTTGCACCATTCTTGAGCATGGAAGAAATGATCCTTGAAAATCAACCATCTCTATAGATACCTCTTCACTCTCAGCTTATTGAATATTGTGACTAGTGTCTGCCATAGACTTAGGCAGACTAGATCAAGACAACTATCACGTATCAGTTATTTTGGGTTACAAGCCTAAAAAATACAAGCAATTATCAACACTTGCTCTGATGAGTCTATCATCATCCAGCTTCCACCATTATAAATTACACATCCCTTTTTCTAGGAGAAATTATTATGAAGTTACTTTCAATTCTGTCTGTGTATTCTTTGGTTCCTTGGTTCCTATTACTAATTACATTACTTCTTACAGTGTGTTCTGTATTCTAGCTTCCAGATACACCATAATGAAAAATACTTCCTTTGTGGACTTATATATCCCAAACTGAGAGGATAGAACATCCTCCACTAAGAAAGAACAAAAGGAAACTTTCAAATTTTATTTTGTGTCTCTTGATGTGACCTTGAGATCATGATATTTATGAGCAGCTTCCACTATGTTAATTCTCTGGAACACATATTTTTGACAAGATGACTTGGAAAAATGTAGCATATGTTGTATCTATCCCTGAATGGTACAAGGTTAAAGACTTTACCCATTTCTTCAGTACTAGACATAGTTTTATCTTAATATAAAGCATTCATACTTTGGCCTCAAAAGAGTGCATTTCAAGCACACTTGTCCTTGAATTTGTCCCTTTTAATTTTTTTTCCCCTTTTATCAAGGCAAAGCAAAAGCTGAAAAATGAATGTGAGTAGTATCTCATCTCAATTTACTTTCATTTACATTACACTTCATGTATCAGTTTGGAAGGCATTTAAAATCAAGAAATTTTGACTAACTGACAAGTCAAGGGAAGGACATTAGATCCGAATATGTTGACTACTTATTGCTAAAAATCAGGATGAAATTTATAGGGAGTCAGTGAAAGCTGTCTCAAGAAAGTCTGGTCATATACTACCTCCCATTTTACTTCTTGCTTTCTTCCCCCCCTCAAAGAGTCTGCTTCTGGTACCTTTTTCATTTTCATTTTCATTCCCAGTTTCAACTAACTCTTTCTCCTTTATTAAAAAGCATCTATTTTTTTCCTGTTTCATATCTCTCACTCTTCTTTATTAATGTGTTGCCATATAAGATAGGCAAACAAATTATTTTTCCCAGCATTCAAAATTTATTTTCCATTTAGATTGCATACTACCAGGCAGCTAAATTTTATATTTGATAAATTAGTTAAGATTTTTGAATTACAGGAATAAAATATCACCAACATATATTTAATGTGAATGTTCAAGAAAACCCTGAAGAAACATTTTAATCAGCTAGCTCTGGTCATGCATAGCCAATTAAAATACTTCAAATTAACTATCTTCAGTCCTTCAAAGTGAGATGAAAATTTGGTCTTCTGAATTTTTACACATGGAATAATAAGCTTAGGATCAGCTGCCTGTAGAAAGAGACAGAAACCTGAGGACATCTACCACTGATTTTGGATAATGAATCTACTGTCAGCAGAAGTGACATTTAAACAATTTTGATGCTAGAAAGCTGACCCAATAAGAACAAAAAAAAAAAAAAAAAAACCAAAAAACAAAAAAAAACCTTTTAATTTTACTGTCTTGGGATAAACCAGCAGTTCAAACCAATTTTTGTGTCTATGTTTAAGATTAATCTATTTTTTTAAAGAGTTTATTCATTTACAAAGAGAAGGAGAGGAAAGAGAGACCTAATGCAGATTTAGATTTATCCTGGGCTGTCTCTACCTGGTTGGATTTAGCCTTTACAGTTCACAGTGTTTAATATCAAAGTTCAGACTATACTTTTTCCATTCCTTTTCCAGGCAATTTAGGGGAAAAGGAAAAAATAAAAAGCCTTTTAATCTATAACAGACTCCAGGCATGCAGTCATTGATGAGACACAGGCATTTCTAAAGAGCTTTTCAGCCTATCAGGATCTGAGTTGTTCCCTAAAGCCATTTATCTCTTGCCAACACTACAAACTGAACTTTGACAAACAGATTTCTAATTTAGCATTGTGCTGAATTCAGGTGGGATTAAACAAGAGTGTTATGTTTCTTTTCATCTCCTTCGTTTTGTTCTTTGTTTGTAAAGTCTTTCATTTACGCAGACATAAGCAGTGAACTACAATGTTAGCTGTGAATATGATGAGGAAAAGGAAGGTGGCACTTCTGAGCATTTGCCTCAGATGCAGACCACAAAAAAAAATACCAAACAAACAAACAAAAACCCCTCAAACAAACAAACAAAACAAAACAAACAAAAAAGGCTCACGTATAATCTGGCTAGAAGTGGATCTGCTAAATCAACAGAGCTGGGAGTGCCTGCTCAGGCACATCTCAGTGCTCGAAAATCTCAATTCCATTTACTGCTGCTGATGCTGCACCAAACACTGAATCTGATGTTACCATGGTTTGGTATTTCAGCTTCAGTCTTTGTTGCTAATGTTCATGACTATCCACAGAACTCTCAGTCTGAAGGCATACCTAGTATTGATGGCATTTCTTTGTATTGGACTACTTCATTAAGCTTATCTCCAGTATTTATTTTCTCTTTTTCATCACCATATAATTTCAATGGAGAAATTGTTCACCAATAAGGTGAAAGAGTTAAGTAAGTAAGAGTTAACTAAGTTAGCACACTAAAATAAATAACTTTGGAAAGAGACTGATTGCACCAAATGCATGCAGGGATCAATTAAATGATATATAAAACTTTTCTCATGCAAATTACATTATAGTTTAAATAAAGTTTTCTATCTGAAAGCTGCCTGATTGATTTCCACTGCATGGTTAGGACAGGGTTGAGCAGGGCTACAATGAAGATTACTTAACCTATCTCTTTTGTAGATGGGATAAGACATCAGCTTTTGCTTGGACAATGTATTAGGTGTAAAAAGCTGAAAAAAATTAAATATATCCTACTATTAAACAAAAAAAAAATCCCTTTTTTTGTATAAAACTTACTTCACTAGAGGTTTTTTTATACAACGTTCTGAATATTATCTTAAAGAAATGTCAATGATTAATTACATGAGAGTTTGGTAAAATCATTAAAAGACAGCTTGTAGCAAAATCTGATTGAAACTTATGACTAGTAAAATTACTATATTGTCAATCAGGTCTGTGGAACTACAGAAACTCCATTATTTATCAGAAAAATTTCTGCCTGCAATTAAAGTATTTTGGTAGAAATATACATCACAGTGAATAAGCTTTAAACCAGAAAAAAAAAAAGTTTAGCAGTTTTAACCAATATTCTTAATCTATAGAAAACAGAGCAGTGAAAATGTGATACGCTATTGATAACTCTGCAAAATTATAGAAGAGACAGCTTTATGGAAACTTAATAGTTTCAATATAAAAGATAAATTAGCTGACATATGGCAGGTCTCCAATATACTGAGTGAGAGAGTAGCACATTTCTGATTATAATACACAGAAATTGTTTTTTTAACTAAAATTACCAAAAATACTCAAGGAAACAATTGTGAAAATAAAGAAATAAGCAAAGTCAGAGGACTAATTCTGAAGTGGTAGTAGTGTTGAAATTACATCTGAAACAAACTAGAGATGTGAAGAAAGGCTGAATTTTCAGGCTGACGAAGTTGCAGCTGTTCAACCTAGAGAAGAAAAGGTTGCATGGAAACCTTAAAGCATCTTCCAGTATCTGAGGAAGGCCTACAGAGAATCCAGAAAGGGACTCTTAGTCAGGAGCTGCAGTGATAAGACAAAGAATAAAGGTTCGAACTAATAGTGAGAAAATTCAGGTTAGATATTCAGAAGAAGGTCTGTATTGTGAGGGTGGTGAGAAAATGGAACAGGTTGTCCAGAGAGGTTGTGGGCTTCCCATCCCTTGAAGTGTTCAAGGCCAAGTTGGATAAGGCTCTGAGCAACCTGGTCTAGTGGTAGGTTGTCCCTGCCCATGCCATTGGGGGCTGGGTTCTAGATGAATGTTACGATCCCTTCTAAACCCCTTAAAATTCTGATTCTATGATTTTATGAGGGATTATTAGGATTTTTTACAATTCAGGGTTTTTTTTCCTTTTTTTTCCGTTTTTTTTTTTTTCTTTTTAATTACTACCTCTTCCCATGGACATGGTAGAAAGAACACAAATACAAATTGCTGAGATGGAACACTTGAAATGTGTCAAATTATGATCAAAGTCAGCAGAGTTAATGCAGATCCCCTTGTGGTAGAAGTGAGATTTTTTTTTTTTTACAAAAATTAGAAGTGTGCAAGAATGAAACAGTAGGAATTGGAGCATGGCTGTTAAAAGGTGTCATAGGAAAGGCCAGGAGAGGGAACTGCACTTGGTGAATCAGAACATTTACAGTATACTCCAGTGGAGAGGTTTTGTCAGATGAAACAGACAGTGAACTTTCAGAGTTCTGTCTGAGTTAAAAGCCCTATTAAAAAACAGTGCAAAGAAGAGAATTATTTCTTTAAGTTTTCAAACCTTTCTATGTTGTTCAGTTAAAATAATTATATTGTCTACTTTATCTCAACCAAAAATTCACACTTGCAAAAAAAGAAATGCTTTCTGCATTTTATAATAAATGACACTGAATTAAAAAAATTCTGAACCTGTTGTGCCTTATGTGTTGCTGTTCCACATAATCATGGAGTGGATTTGCTGGAAGACAGCTCCAGAGATCACCAGTTCAACCAAACTGCTCTGTGTCAGCTATAGCAGATTGCTCTAGATCATGCCCAGCTGGAGTTTAACTATCTCCAGGGATGTAGTTTCCACAAAAATCTTGGCCTGATTTAACCACCATCACAGTATTAGAGGGTTTTTTTTCTTTTGTTTAAATAGAATTTCCTGTATTTAAGTTGTACTCATTACCTCTTTTCCTGTCTCTGAGGGCATCACTGAGTCAGTCTTCTTGCCTCATGGACCCATGTGCACTTTGGTATTCACCAGGACCCTTCTTGGCTTTGCAGAGCTCCTTTCCACAAAGTCAGCCCCCAAAGAGTCAACATGGGTGCATGGGGCTGCAAACTTGTGAAGGATGTCTTTGGGCCCATCATCCAGAAGACTAACGAAGACACTCAACACGATTGGCTAAAGTGCCAGCCTCTTCTAGCCTCCCACTAGACTGCTGCAATCCTTTAAGCCCAACAGCTCTGCCAGTTTCTAGTCCCACTCCCCATGGTTCATCATTGTTACTTTGAGCATGTTTTGTCAGCCAGCATCAAAATTCCTGTTAACGTCAAGATAAAAAACATCCACTGCTCTCCTCTCATCCTATCCTTCTAGTTAGTTATCTCCTCCTGGAAACATCAGATTTGTTAGGTGTATTAAAAAAAAAAAAATCACTGTAACCTTGTAGTCCTTCATATGTTTGTAAACAAACATGATGATTTGTTTGATAAATTCCCAGGGTATCAAGAGGACAGACCAGGCTCTGCTTGATGCTGCCAAGCAACAGTACAACAGGCAACAGGCACAAACTGATTCATAGGAAGTTCCACTTGAACATGAGGAGGAACTTCTTTATTTTACAGCTGAGTGATCCGTGGAACAGATTTTCCAATGACACTGTGGAGTCTCCCTCACTGGTAATATTCAAGACCAGTGTGGACACATTCCTGTGCCATGTGCTCTAGGATGAGCATGGTTGAGCAGGGAGGTTGGACTAGGTGACCCTCTGTAGTCCCTTCCAACCTGACCCGTTCTGTGATTCTATAATTGCATGCATTACATGATGTTATAATGAACCAAAGCAGAGAAGCTGGTATTCCTTGCAGTTTTTATGTGAATTATTTCTGATTTCCACTTATTACTTTTAAGCCTATGAATATATTCTCATAAATTACCCTTTGAACATTTGACAGCAATTATCTTTTTATGTACCAAAATATTAAATATCCTTGAGTCTTCCTCATTTAATAAATTAGTTTGTATTCTGTAGTGAAACTGTGTAGTTGCTACCTGATCTCTACAGATCTCTTACAATGGATAGACCTAATGGGGCCAGAGATAGAGTGGCTTTTGTCTACTGCATGGGTAGGGAAGTTTAAATGGCAACATATATTGGGTCTGGAGACTGTTGTGTATTTAAGAATCAAAATTTGAGGTTTTTGACCTACTTCACACACCCAGTTCTCACACACCCAGTTGTTCTCCTTTCACCTGCCCGTTCACCCATGAAATTATATTCTATAGGTCTTGAATTCTCTTTTCATGAGACCCAGACCAGGGGTACTAGGAATCAAGTTACTGGGAAAAAAAAAAAGGTAATGACTGCTGCTGCTTGCAATTGTCAGTCTTTGCTATTACTGGACAGGATCTTCTCCTGTCATTTTTTTCCATGTCAGTCCCCACTGTACAAGAAGTTCTCTACTTTCATGATATCCCCTCCAGCCAGGATGTTTGCTGCCTTCTTTCTGGGTTCCTCATCCTACTGAGATCACATTTTTTCAGCAGCAGCTCTTTATAGATTCCAGAATCCCTGATTTTCCTAGTTTAAATTGTCCCTGTACAGAAGCAAAGCATGTGATCAGACTCCCGTGATTTGTTTTTGGTTTCCTCTCATGTCTGCTTTCTAAGTGGATGATTCAGGACACACCCATTTTGTTTACTCCAGGTGTTATTAGAAGAGAAAATCTAACCAATACCAGTGACAACTAGAAAGTACCAGGTTTGTCCTGAGAGTTCAGTCTGGGGTATTCACCCCTACCTTCAAGACTGTCCATTATCTGCTGCTTGTTTTCACTGACACAGATCTTTTTGTCCATGACACTCTGCAATTCGGGTTAATCAGTTTGGATGTAGATATGTACATTTCATCATTTCCTCAGCTTACCCATTCATATGCACGGTGATATTCAGAACAATTGACAGGGGTTTTTTTTCCTGTAAAATATAAAGGAAACACTTTATTAGGCAATAATTAAGCACAGTCATGTAAATTTTGTTTAAAAAACAAACAAAAAAAGGAGGCAAACAGATACAACTGAATTTTATTTGATTCCTGGAAATAACCTATGTATTTTTTTTTAATTTTTAAGAGGATATGATGCAAAAAAAACACGCTGAAAATGTTGTACCTGTAATGCGATACAGATTCAAGAGTAAAGACCTATTGGTCTTGGCTAATGTATTTATTCTAAGCCTAGACACCTCTCTACTTAAAGGAAATATATCTCTGAAGTCTGATTTCCACATCCCAAGTGTCTTAGGAGGAGATAAAACTTTTTTGTGTCGGTTTTGGCTGTAATTTTCTTCACAGTGACTGATATGGAGCTATAATTTGGATTTGTGCTGAACACTGGGTTGATAATATAGAGATGTTTTTGTTGTTGCTGAGCAGGGCTTACACGGAGTCAAGGCCTTTTCCGTTTTTGTACTGCCATAGTGGCCAGGAGATTGGGGGTGCATGGGAGGTTGGGAGGAGATACAGACAGGACAGGTGACCAAAGGCATATTTCAGGCTATGCGACATTGGGCTCAGTAAGGGAAAGAAAGAGGAAGGTGAGAACATTTGGGGTGATGTTTTTTGTCTTTCCCAGTAACGATAACACATGATTGGGCCCTGGTCTACTGGAGTTGGCTGAACATCTGCCGGCCCATGGAAGCAGTGAATTAATTCTTTGTTTTTCTTTGCTGGTACAGATTCATAGAATGGTTTGGGTTGGAAGGTATCTTACTTTAAGACAGTTTACAGGGTAGAAACTCCAAAATTAGTTACCTCCCCTTAGTTTTAGCCACTCCCCTTTCTCCAATAATGAGAGACAGGTGCAAGAAGATATAAGTTTGCATAAAAAGGAAACAGCAGCAACCAAAATTACATCAAAAACCTCTAGATACATAGGTGCCGAGATGCCTGGTCTCCTGGGAACAAAGAAAACAAGATGGCAGCCAATGTAGCAGCCCATGCAGCCCAGAGAACAAAGATGGCAAAGGAACCCATTACTCTGGACAACGCTGCTGAGAGAGAGAACAAAGCAAAACAGAACAGCAACTGAGCCCCTGCACTTGCAGAAAACACCCCTTGCCCACTACACACACACAAATAACCAAGAACAAAACAAAACATGGAAAATATTTTTGTGCAAAAGACTCTGATGTTGGCCAGAAAATGCTTATAGACACTTCCCAGCATTTACAGGATCTTACACTGTCTAGGCACAGTGCAGCTGGAAGTGGGGGCAGTGGCTGGAATAACTTGTGGAGAGAGAGTCCAACCTCTCCTTAACAAATGCAAGCATCAGCAGTGAAGGTATTCCATAATTCTCCAAAGTCCAGGAAAATAAAAAAGTTTTTGCTTTGTGACACCTCACAGCAGCTGGCAAGCAGCAGAACAAAAACCAAATACCCAAGAACCAAAGGTGTTGAGAATCTGCTCAGAGGCAGTTTTGGTTTGTGAAATACGGCTTCTCAGGTTGCAACTCAGAGACCTTGCCAAGGTGACCCCCCAGAAACCTGGAGAGAACACCTGTTCTCTATTTTTAAAAGGACCCAGTATACTCTCCTTTCCATGAACTGAAGAATGACACACGTGTTCTGCTTCCCGGGTTGCTGAGACTTAAAGAGACAGTAAAACAGAGTCACGGATTGATGTAGAAAGAACATCCAGTACATGATTTTTGGGTAACCGAGGTCACCCAGGACAGAAGGAGCCTTAAAGATCATCTACAACCAACCCCCCTGCAGTGGGCAGGAGTACCTTCCACTCGACGAGGTTGTTCAATGACCCATCCAACATGGGGCCCTTTCCATATACAGGGAGAAGATGGGAAAAGATAGCAAAAAGGAAGATTAAACAGCAGCTACAGGAAGAAGTCTACTCACACTTGCATGTAAAATTGGAAGTGATGATCCTGGAGTAGTTCAAACTACTGGAAATGCTTGAAAATTCTTCCATATAAACTGAATGAATCTGATTCAGAGAAAAATAAAGGATACATAAAATGCCTGATGAAAGAGAAATACAAGAGTATACACGATCAAGTTAAGCTAGGTATGAAATGTTCCTAACCAGAATTCTTGACATAGAGAGGAAACTAAAAGGAGGAACTAAGTATGCAAATCTTATTTGTGGAAATGGGCTGAGTTTTTAAGAAGTCTTTAAAAAAGAAAAGATACGGACACTTGTGAAAAGGACTGGGTTAACAATGTAAAGTGTAGAAATGGAAGATCCATGGCTGCATGAAATGCATCAGCCATTTAATATAATACTACACCCAGTTTAATATAATAATAAACTGTACTATAGACTAGTCTTAGGATATTATATTTGTCCCTTTTTCATGACATAAAGTCACACTGATGTTCAGGCTGCTAGAAGTGTCTTAAAAAACCCAAAATAAACCCCAAAGAGTAAACCAGCCCAAGAAAGAGTAAAAAACAAAACAAAAAAAATATTTAGAAATATGTAACATACATAAATGTAAATGAAAGTAAAAATTTAAATGCAACAGACTTGCAAATAAGTCACATATTAGGAAAGAAAATAATAAGCAGCAAATGAACTAAATGAAATAAAGTTTAGGAAAGATAAGAACACCAAAGACACAGCAGAGGAGGAATCTAATAAAATTATATTCTATTCTTTGTAAGATTTTTACTTGATTATCAATAAATAGAAATTCTAAAGGTCTTTGTGAGGGAATGTTTTAATAGCTGATAAGCAGTAAATCTCCACTATTATTATTTCACTGTTTTATAAGGCTGAAAATATTTCTAGCAAAAATATTAATCTGTCAGGTTGTTTTTTTTACAACTGCTCCCCATTTATATAGGGCTTACGACCAATCCTCTTAAAGACAATTTTTCTGTTTTTCTGTTCCTTCCAATGATCTCATGAACAGAGCCACACATATCATGCTCAGCCTCAGGAGGCAATTGCGACTCAGATCCAAGACCCTGCTGCTCTGCTGACTTCTTGCTCCAGCAGCAGGGTATTAACCCTGGCCTACAGTAGAATTCAACACCACTGCTGCTCATAACCAGCTCTGTAATTGAATCTCTGCCTCCATTTGCTTACTAAGAAAACACAATCAAAAATGATTGCAACACTGACAGCTATGAAAATGACTGGGCAGCTGTGGGTTTTGTGTAAATAGACTAATCTATTTACATGTGGTCATATCTGAAATGCTGTGCTGTATATCTGAAACTGGGGAGGGGGTTCTTTGGAGGTTTTTTTCAAAATGCTAATTAGAAGGTGAGATACATATATATTCTTCTAGTTATTCAAATTCATAAGTATACAGAAAGTTAATTTTTAAATAGCATTGTCTTCTCTGGATATTACTTGAAGACTCATGCTATTTAGTTAATATTATTACACTTACCTGTTCAGTCTCCTGAGGTATTTTCCCCACATAGTCATGGCAGAACAATGCCTTATTTTCTCTTTTTTCATAATCTAGATTTTTTACTTTAAGGCTTTCAGTTGTTAATGCCCAGTTAATAAATTTCTGGAGATTTCTACCTTTCTGTAAATGACATCATTGGACTTTTTATTGTCTTCTCAGAAAACAAATAATACCTTCAGCCAACACTTATCAGTTCTGAAACAGGACTTACTCTGTGTCTGCAGGCTGGAGCTGTAATTCATTTCAGTTCAAAAAATGTCAGAAAACATTTTTTTATTAGCACATAGAGCATATACTGTTAAGAATTAATAAAAACTGTTATTCAGCAAGTCAGAAGCAGTGGGGTTTTTGGCTTGAGAAGGGAGTAAAAATTTAATGTTTAATCTAGGACAATGACACACATCCAGATAAACAAAACAAAACAAACAAACAACAACAACAACAACAACAAAAACTAAACAGGAAGGGAAGGGAAGGGAAGGGAAGGGAAGGGAAGGGAAGGGAAGGGAAGGGAAGGGAAGGGAAGGGAAGGGAAGGGAAGGGAAGGGAAGGGAAGGGAAGGGAAGGGAAGGGAAGGGAAGGGAAGGGAAGGGAAGGGAAGGGAAGGGAAGGGAAGGGAAGGGAAGGGAAGGGAAGGGAAGGGAAGGGAAGGGAAGGGAAGGGAAGGGAAATAGAAATAGTTCAGTTAAGAAACGAAAAGCAAGTCTCAGAATTCTCAAATTTCCTGAAAGATCTAAAACCACTTATTTTATTCCCCTTTGGATTTCATCAAGCTGCTAACTTTTCATTCATGAAAAATGTTTTCTTATGATAATGACTTAATTCTCTCATTCTTCACTGAGGTATCTATTCTGGTCATAAATTACTTGATACAAGTATTAATTCTTCCTGTGAGTGCAGCTCCTCACTGCTAGAGACCCCTTGGTCTCACTCCTTGGACCCCTTGAAATTGTATCCTTTTATGTAAGGAGAATTGCTGTATCTAATAAGGAACTTTAGCAAACAAGGGGGTTTTTTTCTTAAAAATAAGGGGTTTAAAAAGTCTTGGTAAATATATATTCCTTGCTATGAAAATGTCCTTTTCAGTTCTCTGAGATACTAAATTATGGTAGCACTTTAAAATATTTTCCCCTCTAAAAGGTAATATTCAAGCAGAAAAGAGTTTATATTTTTTATTAATGAAAAAAATAAAGGAATTTGTTTCAGGCCATGTAGTCTCTGCTGAAAATTTAATATACACTCACAAAATCTCCCACTCAGAAAAATATAAAAATTTTTAAAATAGTGAATCTACTGTTACATTGAAATAAATTTTCATTAGAAAAGATAAGAGTAACCAGCAGTTGAGCTCCCAAATGAAATTATTTACCTTGAATATCCTTCCAAAGCAGTCCTACAGGAACTGAGAATTTAATAAAACATTATTAGATTAAACTTTATTCTTTGAAAACAGATACTGAATTACATGGGACTCTGATTGTAATCATCTGTTATAAAGACATGTCAAGGCAATCAGCTGCCTCCAGGAAATGTAAGACCAGAGGTAGAGCTGCTTTATATGAAAAGGCCAGATTACAGTATTGAAGAGAAGAAATAATTTTTGTGAGGAATTAAGATGTCATTTTTGACTTTTGTAAAATTGCTTACAATGTGTTCATTATGCAAACTCTATTTTTTCTTGGTTTGGACATACATTTTTTTTTGGAGGGATTTTCTTCTGTAAACATGTGCCTATTTTAAATGAGATGACTTATGACACCATTAAAATTAAGGGAAGCATAGATATGACTAGTACAATGCACTGATAGTCTCCTGGGGATGACAGTGAAGAATTCTGCAAAACCCTTACACAATACAGGAATTAATACTTCAGTAGGTGGACTTTAAAAAAAAAAAAAGAAAATTATAGATATTAAAATTAATGTGCCCCAAAATTTCCTGATATGTTACTTGTAAAATCAGTCAAATTTTTTTTATTGATACCATTTTTATAAGTTAATAAAAATTAAAGATAATCTAGTTTCAATTTGCTGGTCTATCTAAAGCATATAACTGTATAACTCTGTTGTGAATAAGGGGTGAGGAAGGAGAATACATTTCAAAAACTAATTTATGGCCCTCTGCATCATGTCCATCCATTCTTCTTTGTCCCTATGGATAGTAGTCCCCATATGGACTGTCGTTCCCATTCATTACAACCAGAGATTTCTTAACTATGGAAATTATGTTTATATTATAACACAATAATTTTTAAATGGAGTAATTCACTTCACAGGCAGAATATTTGTACATGATTAGCAGTTAGCAGCTTATTAATGATCTTTTCATTTGATAGTTAATCAAAAGGTTCTGCTTCCCAAATGCCAGGATTAATCATGGAATATCAGCAAAGTGTGGAAAATCAGCCAGAGTTATTGTTTTAAAATGAGCTCTTATACTGCAATGTAACAAACTGTAGGCTAATGTGATGTAGTTGATTCATCAAGTTAGAAAGATGGGATTTAAAGTACTACAGACCTTTACAAATCCATGGCATTTGCAAGGAGGCTTGGGCTGTCCAGAGAATGTGGGAAAGTTCTGAGGAGATGACAGACTAGAAGACTAAAAGAGTACTTCACAGAGTATCCCAAAAACAGTTAGTGAAAATAATGAAGACATATTTTCAGATGTACGTTCTTAGACGTACAAGTGGTTCAAATAATACTTTCCACCAAATGTATGATTTGATCATTTTTCAACTTTCCTGTCTCTCTCCTCAAGGACAGAATGTCCAAGGCACCATGTTGAACTTGCTGTAATCATGGTTAGCTTAACAGGAGGCAGAACTGGGTTCCTAATCTGTAATTACTCAGGGACTCAGACGTGGAATGAGAGAGGGGGTGAGTCTAACAGGAACATGGAAGTTTTTGAGGAACATAGTGAAATATGGGGGGAACCCAATGAGCTCCCCAACGAGACTCCTTTAGTAACTGAATATTGAAAGTAGGTGGTAAAAACAAACCACCAAAAGCCTGCTGCAGGGTGATCTTAAAAATCTGCTGCTTAATCAAATTTCATACATACATGCATTTATTTGCACGTTTGTTTTTACATATATATTTTACACATTTATTTGCACATTTAATTTTATAAAAAGCTAGAAATAGATTTCTTTATTATTACATTATAACTGCAAAATATTTCATGTTCCATCACATTGCATTGTGCTACAGAAGTCCTTTCTGTGGTTACTAATGTTCTCCACAAAATACAGAAAACTATCAAATTTTAACAATTTTCTCTGGATTTCCTTCTCCCAGATGCCGTGTTTTTTGATCACATAATTTATCTTGTTATGTTGCACTATTTATTGCATGTATCTTTGACTCAGGTCAAAGCTCTTGAGGTCCTCACTTCTGTGGGTGCTTATTTATCAAGGACCAGCCTTTACTATCAGACCCCACACCTAAAATTCTCATCCTGGCTCTTGTCAACTTGTCAGTTTCTGAACCACCCTTTTCTTTCCTTTTCTTTTTTTTTTCTTTTTTTTTTTTTTTTTTTGTGAAAACTGATGTTTAACACAACTTTTGTCCACTTCAAATGAGGCTGCAGTGATTTTCTCTACCTTGTCACTTTGACAGTGTCACTCTTCTTGACACGCTGCTGGCTTACACTTCTCCATGGAGTCAAGAACACCACTTGTCTTCAAACATATAATGGATTATCCCTAACCTACCTAACATCTCTTTCACCTTTGGCATCCTCTGATGTGGTACATTCTGTCAGCTCGTGCTCATTTACCTTTGGCACCTTATGCTGCCCCTCTCACTGAGAGTGTCAGAACACCATCCCACAGATTTTTGTCCACACTAGTAACTCTTTGTCTGTATAAATTCTTTCCCTTCCCTTTTCTGTAAAGCTTACATAACCCATTAACACTGTTTCAGAGTTTCTGTGTTCAAACAATTGCCAGTCATAACGTTTTTCTGCAAATCACTTATAATAGGGACCTGTTTTCCATAGCTTTGCTTTTATATAAAGGTATGTAAACCGAGACCTTGATTCCTGGGTGCTGTGGTGATACAAAACTTAACAGTATAATATGAAAAGCTGGTGAAATGGATAATTTTACTTTTCCGGTTCTTGTAGCAATGTGGTGCTCAGAAGCCTCATGTTAAAACTGTGAGTTAAGGGGACAACAGCATTAATTCCTATGCCACAGAAGCCAGAACTCACTTCTTACTCCTCAATGAAAATAGTGTACTATCAAGCATACAAGACATCATTGGAACAAGAGAAGAAAACTGGGAAAATTTTGTTTTTTAAGAATCATTTTAACATAGAAAGCAAACAGCAAATACGTGGACAAGACATATTACCTAGCTAAAGTACAAGCATATATACTTTATAAGCAATAGGTATAGATAACAGATACAAAGGTTAAAGATAAGTTAAAAAGAAAATTGTTTAAGGTATTAGACTGCTTGACTGGTGAAAAGAATTTTCTACTGACAGTAACATAACAGTTATGAAAGTGCAGCAGGGAAAAAAGGGATTTCTACTTTGCAGTTTACTGTGTACCCTTTTGAGTCTAAGAACAGCCTGAAGTCATCCTAGAAACTTCTGCGTAAAAAATGGACAGACTGCTAATGAGCATATACATTAAAAAAGACAAACTTAGATTGCTTCTAAGGATTTTCTGTCAATCTTTATGCTATTCCATCATCTATTCTGTAATTACCCATATAGCCCAAAGAAATAATCAGGAGAGTTTTTATGTTAGCGCCTTTGCTCTACAAGAAGCAAAGAGAAAATGAAAGAATACACAACTTTTTTTTTTATTTATTTATAATTGCCCCAACTTCTGAGTTTTATAATTTTCAGTAATGTAAATGAAAGCAGAGTACATCTACAGCATGATGAGAATCCACTCAGCACATGATATAAACTCAGTTTTCAGCTCAGAACTAAATTAATTCAGTAAAAAAAATATATAAAATAGATATTCTTAGGGGGAAACAAGATGTATGAGCTCTGACACACATATTGAAGAGACTTACTACAACATATGTCCTCTAAATCCAGCAGGATGGTTTGGAAACTGCTCTGTTCATTGACTAAGTTCTGCAAGAGTTTTGGGTTCAGCTTATATGGAACACAAGGAAACAGTGATCTGTGCTGGTTGTCTACACAATGAACAAGTACTTGCATCTCAGTAGCACACGTCCCTTTCAGCATACGTGCACCTGCCCACAAGATTCTGAGAGATGGAGGCTCTAACACAGTACTGCACTTGTCCTGCAGCACACAGGGTCTTTTGCTGTAATATGCACCTGCACATATTTCTCTCTTGTTCTTCCATTTGTTTTATATCATAAGTAAATACACATTTATTTAAAAATATGTAAAGTACATAAATTGGCGTCATAGGGGTAGGGTGAGGAAATAACTAATTTTTGTCAGTATCCACAGGCTTTTTCTATAAAGTCGTGACAAATGCATCAGACACCCTTTGACCCCAGTAATGGCATACCACATACAATATAGAATGTCCTATATTGTTACAAGATGACACAAAAATTGCTGAAATAAGTCATACAGGAAGGTAGAGAACATTTCTTTTATCTTCTATATATTTCTGTGTTTCTTTATATTAAAAAACCCAAACGCAAAAATATAACGCTAATTTACTATAATTAAGCGTATAATGGTTTTATAATAAATATAAAGAACAAAATGCTATTCCAGCATACAAAAAGAAAACTTAACAGACTCTTAAAATGTATTTCCTTTTTTTTATTGAAAGCTGTTATTTCAAATAGTCATGAAGAGCTGTCCTGGTTTTTACTAGGGTAGAGTTAATTTTCTTCCTAGCAGTGTACATTTTTGTTTTTTGTGTTGTTTTGTTTTAATTCAGTGCAGGAATAATGTTGATAACACAGTGATGGCTTAGCTGTTCTTGAGCAGAGTTTTTCCTGAGTCAAGGTTTTTTTCAGTTTTCCATCATCTGCCAGTGAGCAGGTGTATAAGAATCTGGGAGGGAGCACGGCCAGGAAAGCTGACCCAAACTGGCCAAAGGGAAATCCCATCCCATAGAACATCATGCCCAATATATAAACTGGGGGAATTTGGCCAGGAGCTGCTGATTGGTGACTGGAGACAGGCTGGGCATCAGTAGTGGGTGGGAAGAAATTGTATTGTGCATCATTTGTCTGCTTGAGATTTCTCTCTCTCTCTCTTTTTGTTATGTCCCTTTCTATATGATTACTATTATTAACTATAATTGATATAATTATTACTATAATTATTAATATTAATATTTCATTTTATTTTGTTTCAATTATGAAGTTGTTCTTAACTCACAGGTTCCATCCTTTTTAAATTCTCTTCTGCATTCCACCAGAGCAGCTGCCTGGTATTTAGTTATCAGCTGTGATTATGTCATGACAAGGGTCACTCCTCACTTAAAATTCTATTTGGTATTTACACTTAAAGGAAAATCCCAGTTTTTACAGGTATCTAAGGTGAATATTTGGCACTGAAAATTAGGTTTCCAGCTATGGAACTACAACTGACTTTTTCTTATGTTAAAATATATGAAGTTAGTAAAAATGTCAGGGGAGGTGAAGAAACGTATATGTGTTAATGAATAAAACATTTTGATCCTCAATCTTCACTTGTAAACATTGATGTGACATTAAGATATTCCAGAATAATTCAATCACAAATGATTTATCTTGTACTTCAAATTCATTACATGTTAGTAGACCTTGTTCTATGTTGTTTTTTATTTTAATGAAATCAAGAGATTTTCCAGAGAAAGTATTCTATAAATAAAGACAGAATTTTGATAAATCCTTGTTGATGTTCCAGATCAGACAGAATGCAGCTATCTATAAATGAATCAGAGGAACTTCCTGTTATAAGCAGATGTCACTTTTTTTTCTCTTTCACTATATATGAAATTGGCTTCCATAGACTGGAAAATTTTCAGCACAAGGAAATTTATTGAGTAAATATTGGTTTGTAAGATTTCAGTTTATTCTAAATCATCATAAAAAGAAATATTACTACATTAAACATTTCATAAACTGAAAGTAATTTTGCAAGTCAGGCTTCCATTTGGAGAAAGCAGCAGTGAGATAAATAAATCTGGTGCATTAGTTTTTGCCAGCACTTCTATTTAAGTTAGCTTCTCAGGCAAAAATATATCATTCACACAGGTTACCAAGGGGATAATTCAGATTCCTATGTTCTTTTTTTCCACTCAGGATTTTTCTTCACATATAGCCTAATCTTAACAGAATTCACTCTGAGTTTTAACTTTGTCTCGAACAAAATCTTTCCTATCACTTTACCTTCAAGGTGATATTTAAAAACATTAATATTTAGTCTGACATAAAGAAGCCTGCTAAAAAAAATGTTTGCTTTGATTTTAATGAGGGTTTTTTCTTTTCAATTTGGAACAACTATTAAGTTTTGTGATGTGATTTGTATCCACACCTGATCACTGTTGCCCCACAGAAGTATATCATCTCCTCTGATTTAGATTTGCTCATTGCTACTCTATTATGTCCTCCAGGGAACACAGAATCCTGAAATAGCAAAGATATTGATTGGTTTATACAATCCTCATCCTTAACCTCCATTATCTATCTGTCTGTGTGTGTCTGTCTATCCATCTATCCATCTATCTATCTATCTATCTATCTATCTATCTATCTATCATAAAAATATTTGTATTTTGACCAGGGAAGCAAACAGAATTTGCTAATAATGTGCTTCTGAAAGTTTTGGTAAAGTCTGGTGAGCTAGGATTGTTCTATTAAATCAGACTGCAAAAATCATTAAGGCACTGCAAAGTGCCCTAATTAGTATTGAAAATCTGTGTTAATGCAAATGTTACAAGGCAATAAATAACGACTATTAAAGACCTAAGGCTTCTGTCAAGCTGGATTCAAATTTGGGTTAATGCTTACAAAATTTTCACAATTTCCTACTTAATGGCAGGCCAGCTTGCAGAAATAATATTTATAGAGTTTCTCCGTTCATTATAATTCTATTATAAGCAATGAAAGAAAGGAAAATGTAGGATTCTCCTAGGGCAGCTGCTTATTTTACCTTGCATTCAGTCACTCCATAAAATGTGGCACCTAAAAGACAGCCAGCTCTTTTGATTGAAATATATAGTATTCTCAGATTTTTAACAATCTAGAATACACAATTTGCTAAAAATATAAGGAAGGGAAAACCACGGGACACATGTCAATATCAAACCAGCAGAGAATCATTTTTTTCTCTCTCCTCAGACACTTTAGGAAAACCTAAGATAAAGCTGCAGCAATAAAATCTAGAATCAATAAATAAAAGAAAAGAAGGGCTGGGAGAGCGAGTGGAGGGGAAGGAAAGGGAGATATTTATATTGCATATCTGTGTCACTTGGGGTCTTAGTAAATTCATGCATATACCTGAAAATCCGAAAACCAAATTAATGCATACCTTTTATGATCTTTCAGGTGCATTTTTTGTTTTCTCTAGTGTAGAACTCAGTTTAGATACCCATATCTCTACTGACTTAAACAAAACTGTAAATTGAAATTATCTTATTAGCCTAAATTTACCATTTGTGGATAAATAAAAGAATAGAAAAAGAAATATTTAAATGCAATGAATTAAACTTTAGGCAGCACAGCTTTCTATCTTGAATTATTAACCAAGGGAAGAAATTAACAATGAAAATCAGAGCTCAAAGCAGATTGTTCAAATTTTTTCAAGAAGATGTTCTTAGGAAAAATGAATGTATATGCCTTTGCGTCTGTGATGAGGAAGCATGTCAAAACCTTGGCAGATTATATTCAAGGTTGTTAACTATAACTGAGATCAAGTAGCACACCTAACAAATAATTGGAAGGGGCTTAAAATCTGCAGATCCTCACAACAATTATATTTCGAATATTTTTTCATAGTCTTTATATATCACCTGTTTATTTGCATTTGCAATTGAAATGCTCAAGCTGAAAAAAGTAATTAAGAGACCTAGAGAACTAAAAATATGCATGACAGGGATCAATCTGCTCAAGTATAAAAAAATACCAGCCCACAGACACAATCAGTTTGGAACTGTGGAGAAATGCTGATGATGCCAGCTTCCAAAATCTATTTATGTCTTATGGTCCATACAGCTCCTCAATTTCACCAGAAAAATCATACATAGTATTCTCAGCTTCTATTAAGAACATTAAGAATCTTCTTTCAATAGTATCAAATATTACCTTTATGAAAAGTTATGTAAACTTGTTATCAATCTCCAAAGATGAAATTGATTCAGTGGAGTGGAGCCAGTACTCCAAACTGTAATAATTGAATATAAAATTTTAATTATTTTGTTTCAAAGGGCTAAACAATCAGCTCCCCCTTGCCTAACTGTTCTGTTTAACACCACTGCACAGAATGAGCTTCTACAAACAAATGACTCAAAACAAACATATTTAGTGGGGAAAGACACTTTCTCTCAAATATTATGCAGGTGGTAAACAGGGAGCAACATAAAGTGTCAGCCAGCAGAACATTCTTAGTGCTAGTGAAATGATGGACTACTGTAAAAACAAGTTCTGATAACCGCAGTGAGCTCTAGCATCACTTCACCTAAAACAAAAACATACCAAGTACAGATACATCTAGGAGAAACTCAATGAGTGTATGAACAACAACAGACCGTCCCTGTGACATATCTAGGCCCACACAATGAAATGGTAAAGAATTTCTGATAATCTAACTTCTATTAATGTCCGATTCACCATTCTATATAATCACCATTTCAAATTAAAACAATAGCAATTCCCCTAGTAACTAGCAATTCAGTTGTTTATAGTAGTAAATGGATAATAGAAAAAATAATAGAGTTACTGCATTAGAACAGTTTGTTGCCAGACCATAGTTAAAACCAGAATACAAATGGACTGCAATAAATTTAAAAATTAAAAAAAAAGGAAGATAAACTAAATGAATTCTTATTTTAAAATAAGAATTCTTATTTTAAAATAAGCTGATGTGGTTCTATGTAAAAATTATTCTTGTTTTACAACTCTAAAAAAGCATAATTTGTATTTTAAACACATACATTTTCATCAAAGAACTGGTAACAAATGAAATACTACTGACTGCTCAGACTTCTTGTCAAAAACAGTTATGTTCACTGAATACACAAAATGGAGATCAGTATAAATAGGATGGCTATGTTTAAAGGAAAAAGGATTTAATAGATTTTGACTGTTCATATGTGTGTGCATATCTCAGTGGAGACTAGGAAGCTTAAATTATGAAAAACTCATCTTCTTGTCAATTACTGAATAAATTCTACTAAATATGTAATATACTTTGTATATAAAACATGGCCAAATATCACATCGTTATGTAAAGATTAAATTTAATTTGAAATACTTAGGAAAGAAAGGATAAATTTTCTATTTTCTGTAAAAAGATTTTTTTGTTTTCATTCACTGAAACTCTTTTTTTCAAAATGTACTATCTTCATTAATGATTCACACAAATGCATATTTTTTTCAGCTGTAGTCAATTTATGTAGCTTCTTTCACTTTCATAAAAAATCTATGATAACAGTAATCCTTGGGCACTGTATATTATCTGTGGCACTTTAAAAATATTTGCTTTACTGCTTATAGATCTGTCTTTATGAAGATCCCTTACCACTACTTACTGGCAAGTTTTGCTTCAGAGACAAAAAAAGGAAGAGTACATTAACTAACACATCTCATGTGGGAAAGATAGTGATATCAATATAACACACAAGCATTAACAGCTTCATGGTAACATTAACATGTTACCTACCATTTATGTAAAATCCAATTTGAATAATACACTACTGCAGAGAAACCATATCAACGTATAGTCCTCCATATTCAATATCAGCAGATCAAATACAAAATAAACCAGTGTGACATTATGAAGTCTGTTTAATATGTAGGAAAACTAAAAAAGGGTTTTCATTACGTACCAAGCAGATTGCCATGCATAAACCAGCAAAAACATAAACCAAATATTGATATGAAGACAAGACATCAACAGCTGTGTGAATATTCTTCAGCTTTCTACTTCTCCTGGATAATAACTTCATGGACCAATGCTATGACTGACAAGTTGACCTTACAAATTTTCAGTGCCATTGGTGGAAGCAAGGGAGAGGTGGAGGAAAAAAAGAAAAAAAGGGGAAAACCCACAACTTACTAAGTATTGTCTATCCCGGAGACTATTAAGTCCCAAATTAGAAAATATTTTGATGGAGAATTTCTGGGAGGTGCCAGAACAAAACAATTGAAAATGGCTAAGACACCCTGATGTGGCCAGATGTTGTCTGCAGTGACAGATATTCAACACAAGCCAAGATGAAACACTGCAAAATATTCTAAGCTAAGGAAATGGACAGTTAAAAATCAATCTCTATCTCACATTCCCAGTTCTGAACCTGAAAATGACAGCTATTATCCAGATTTACATTTTTTTTCCAGCTAGAATAAAGCCAATAAATCACTGGGCTTTTGGCTGCTCGGATAATTACAATGTGAGTGGCTGGTATGAGTTTCACTGGGGGAAGATGCTTTCAGATGGTTAGAGTACAAAGTGGAAAGAATGACAGTAAAAAATGGACTTGATTTCCATGTTGAGATGAGAGCTTGTGACATGCAAATCTCTGTACACGGTAACCTCTGCTGAGACCCATCAGCCCTCCTCATCAAATACCCAGGATAGGTAAGTCTGTGTGGTGAAACATCTTTATTGAGCTGATAGCTCAGGTTTTTTTAAACAGCCTTTTGGTTTAAGGGGACAGAGGAGTTTTCAATGGCATATTAAAAATACTCTTGTGCGTCTTTGCCAGAAGTGATTTCATCATAGACATTCTCTTCAATATAACTTACCAGTGTGCTTCTGTGAGAACAGACTCTTTGAAATCTAAATTCTTAGTTATCATTAGTCTAATATATGCTTCTAATCACATCTGCATATGAGATGAATGAGTAGCAAGAAATTCAGCTATACACAGCTCTCAAGAGTATTTGAAAGAATATGTGATCCAAAAGTTCTAAGTCTGTATTGTGTAACTGCTCATTTCATCCTGTAACAAATTCTTTCATTCCTCAAACATTAATTATGGCTCTGTTTTAGGACAAATGTAACATATGTTTCACAGCTCCTCTCCATAATTGTCCTGACTTCCAGTCTGAACTGAATCTTCCATAATTTTTTCCTGGATGACATCACATTGGGAACCTGAAAGAATGGTAATAAAAATATTGCTTTATTATTCTGTATTAATATCTTAAAATGCCAAGAAATATTCCTAAATAAAAATGTAAAAGTATATGCAAATATCAAAGTACTATTTTTCAACAGCTCTACTTTTATCCTTTGATGAACTGCCTAAAACTGTATGCAAAGAAACCTAAAAATAGCTATGTTTTTATTACAGAAAAGTTGAGAAAACCATTTCCAAAGCAGCCAATAATTTTTCTAATTGAACTTGTCTTGCACAGCCACAACAGTGGAGTGTATCTATTGTCACAATAAGGATATCTTATTCAGATACAATGAGTCATTATTGCTATGCAGTGTTGCATCTTTCATAAAAATTGCCTTTTCTCTTGATCCTTTTTTTTGTTGTTGTTTTTTGCTCTTTTCTACTGTATTATATAAGACCAGCTTCTTTTTGTAATAAAAGCACTGGTAGCGAGTCTGCAGTTAAAGCTATTTACCCTTGCCTTATTTTTTTCTTCTATACAAGGACTATGAGGAACATCAAGTATCTTCTATTCAACTGCAAAAATTGTACCAAATTTCTATTTAGTGTTGAACACAATACAGCATCAACATCAGTTTGTTGTAGGATAAAGACAAAAAATACTGGCAGAGAACATCAGCTAAAAATCTGCACTAAGGTAACGCATAAGTGTATAAATCTTCCCAATGTACTTGAAAAATCACTATTAAATTAAAAACCAAAAAACCCCAACCAGATATATTTGTCCTCTGTTGAGACATTAAAATATCCTTATAAAATGGGGGGGGGGGAACATCAAATATGTTTTTGGTTATGGAACTCTCATGAGACTATCTCTCGTGAGAATATCATCACCAAATATCATCTCCAAATCTCTGTAGTAGTTAGATTTGGATGAGATTATACAAGATGTAATAAAAGATAATAAAACATATCTAAGATCTAGGAAATTAAGAAAAAGATATGACAAGAACATGAAATTATGCCATTATAGAACTACCTTAATACCAAGGAATGATAAAACTGAGAAGTGGAAGAGCCCTTCGCTAAGATGAAATGCAAAAAAAGCTGAAATATAAAGGAAGATAGGAGGAAGATAAAACAGGCTGGGGAGGGGATTAATTATGCTGAAACAAGAAATAAAGATAGACTTTAAATATCATGCTAAAGAGCATCTGGGAGCCAGAGCAGTGTAGGTAAATGAAGATATTATCTTTGCTCCAAGATCTTTACTTGCTTGAGTACAAACATGATGTATTCAGTGCTCAGGCACATAAAGGGTTATAAATACTGGAGAAAAATACCGAGAAAGCAGCTCCACTCTTTGTCTTTTTGAACTTCATGCAGAAGAAATAGAAAAACAATAGAAAAAACCCATTTGTATATACCAGTGCTTGAATGAAAAATTTCCTTTCCTTTTGTTAGATCCTTTTTCTGAAGGTTAAATAAGAATAGTACTATTAATCTTGTATTTTCTTTATTTCATGGAATTATAAAATAGACTACAAAAAATAACTTAGGCTAGGTGTGATTCTAAATGTCAGGTGGTCCAAGTCTCTTCTCAAAATATGGGCATTTTACATGAAATCATTAAATTATATTGCCCAGAAAGACTTCCAAAACTGGTGCAGTATATGCAGAATTAAGCCAATAAAAAAAGTACCTCAAAAACTCTTAACTAACAACTCATTTAAAAAAACATAATGGTTTCACCCAATAGTAAAAGTAGAAATAGCAGTATTAATAGAAAATCAAATATATTCTGTATTTTGTATTAATTGATTAAATTAATAATGATTCAATAAATTTTCTTATTTAATAAGGTTTTTCTTTTACTTACAACTATCTTCTTTATTAACCTACTCCTGAATAGAATAAAGAATTTTAGCTTATACATTAACTCTATTGATATGGATATTCTGTGGTCACAAATGTAATATATTCATTATTGGGAATATACATCATAGCAGATGTGATCAAATTGTTAGGACTCTTCATCATACCACAACAGGGCAAGAAGACCTGCCTGAGAAGTAATATTGCTTCAAATTCTGTCTAGTAAGCATAATAAGGCAAAATTTCCAGGAGAACAAAACAAAAAGTAGCAACGGTATACATTTTTGTTCTTCAAATATATTTTGAATTTTTCTTCAGTTTGGAAATACTTTTTTCTCCAAAATGTACTGGTCAGTTTGAAGAAATAAATACCTATGTATTCCAGTGTTGCAAATTATACTGTGCTTTGAGCTAAGCTCTGTACATTTCTGTTTATCAGCTAAGACTCTACTGTGTTCAGGAACGGAACGTGTAGGAAGATTTTTATGTAAGTATCACCTGCTAGCTTATGCTGATACTCACAATTTCAGAATGTTTGGGTTAGAAGTGTGGTGTTTCATGTTAACTATACTTAGTCGATGTAGCAGGCATAATAAGCTACCCTTGGTTAAGGGGAGCTAATTCTGCAGGGTACTCAGGATGGAATGAGATATTTCTCTCATCTCACAAGGATTCTGGGTCCAGCCAGTTGTGAGTAACATAAGCTCCTAATAACAATCCACTTGGTTAATACATAGATCCCCTAAAATTTCTCACATCCAGTATTTACTTTACCAGTATCTTTTTTGTTAATGCACGACAGTGTGATTGAGGTCTTAGTAGGGTTGAAAGCAACAGCTTGACCTTCCTTCAATAACTGCTGAAATGAATAAAATTTGTCAGTTCATCAAGAAGGTTAAGTCCTAAGGAAAAATAAGAGGCTTGAGAAAAATGACAACCTTATTAGTGATGCAATATATGTTAATGCAGAGGCTAAAAGTACAACAAAATATTTCATCCCATTTTCTCCATCAACAATGTCTGATGAAAACAAAATTTTGTGTATTTTATTTTTGTATAAATTCAAACTTCTTAGTACTTGTTTTAAATCTATATTAGAAAAACACACTTTCAAATTAAAGTAATATTAGCATACTGTCTGACTGATTAGCATACTCTGACTCATATGTCAGGTATTTTTTGCTGAGGGAAAGGGGAGTGTATTTCTATAAATCAAGCAGAAAGTGTTATTTTTTCTAATTTTATTTTTTTTCCATTTTTCCCCATCAACACTTTTCTGGAAGGAAATAAGTTTTGTGACAAGGATTTATCTGTCTCTTGCTGATAAAATGACAAGTCCAGAGACATGAGAAGCCACAAAATTCCAAAACCTAAAACAAGTCAGTTAACTCTCAGAGCTAAGATGCCATAGCCAAACAGGACAAAAAATGATGCTATACCATGATCTTTTGCCCTAGAGTGTGCAAACAAATGATCTTACATAGAATTTAGAAAAATTCTTCTGAACATTTCACTGACCATTTTATATATGCAGAAAACCTGCAATGGCAAGATTACTTTTACATCTTTCTTTATTCTGCAATCACTATCAATTTTAGACACACTTATACTCTGTTTCCAGGTAAAAAACCTCAAAAACCAGAAGTGCAGTTTAGGCAAATTTGTAAGACTTACAATATTATTTTTCATCTATGTATTAAATTGCAAATAAACTAATAAGAAAACGAAGATGGTTTCTATTCAGGATTTCCAAATTTGTTTTTTTTCTTCAAAGAGAAGTTCATTTTAAAGATTAAGATTAATTTCCTTACCCCTTTCAGCATGATGCATGTGCAAGCATCAGAAAAATCCTATTATTGCTACTTGTCAAATTGCTTTATTTTCCCCTCAGGAGCACATAACATCAGAATTTCCTGCTGTATCCAAATAAAGATATTCTGAGCTTCTACACTACTCTAGGGTATATATTTTTCTCACAGTGAATAAGCAAGAAAAAATTAATAGAATTATAGTCAATTATTTTGACTATCTATTTCCTTGAGTATGGTTGAGCTGAGTGAGTAATTTGCAGTGAATCATTCATGGGATTAATTTCCCTCCTTTCTTATGGAAAATCCATTGGCTATTCCTAATTTATTAGACTTTATTTCCATCTAGAACAGAATCCTTCTGAATCACATGAAAGATTTTTCGCTGAAGACAAAAAAATGCTTTTGTCCATGGAGAAGTACTTTACAAATATATTCACCAGGTTTTCAAATTTTTATGGATTGATCCCCTTCATCCAAAATTTAATCTCATATATTTTAAATTTCCCAGTAATTTTATGTACATGAATAGTTATATGTAAAATACAACAGAGTTACTCATATGCACTAAATTGAATGTGTGCACAAAACATGCAGAACTAATGCTCACTGTCTGTGCCGTGCAGCACTGTAATACAGCATTATTTCTCTCCTGATCCTTTGCAACCCAGATTCCATCAGGCAAACCATCTTCATTTACTGAAAATACCTTGCTCTGCATCGTTAGGCAAATGCCTTTTTAATAAAGAGAATCCAGGTGTACAAGTAAAATACTATGATTGAATACCTTTAATGTCTCAGCTTCATTAGGCAATGACAGACTGTCCTGCTCTTTCTTATTTATTCTGGTTGAGTTGCCATCCCGTTCCTGGCTATTAATGATGGCAGATCATTTATTACTCTAAGAGAATACAAATATGTTTCCATCACTCTTCTATACATTTTCCCAACCCCACAGTTTGTTATTGAATGATAGAAATAATAACAACATGTAACTCATGCTTCCAACTAAAACTCAAGCACATGCAAATATAGAATTAATTGAGGACTGAGTTCCTGACAGTATTTCAGCAATACTTCCTTTTGAAATTATTTCAATATTTGATACATTCTCTATAGATAGTAGTAAAGTAAACCTTCACCTTTTTTGTTCACATTAAGTTGCTTGGCTTTTCTACACAAATTAAAGTGTGAATGTGTGAATAACAATTCTTATTCAGAGGAATATTAGTGAAAGGCGAAATAACAATAGGTCCTTTGTAAGGAATTGAAACCATCCCCAGTGTTTGCAATGTTATTCATTAATCTCCACAGGTATTTCTTCAATAATTAGTGGCAAATTTAGCATATGAAGGAGATAATATAAAGAAAACAAATCACTTCCCTCCAAATTGTAAGTAAGGTTAATTGTAATAGAATAATCTAAACCATCTACTGCAAAACAGAGGAATTATTAACACATAAAACAAAACTGTTGATGAAGTGCAGACAGATAATTCTGATTGCCTTGGAAGGTAAGGAGCTGCCATTCCAGCTTTCAGTGTTCAAGGGTAATGAACACAATAGCTGGCCTCTCAGTCTACAGTGTCATCAAAACAGCTCTACACAGAGAGCTGGGCTAAATGCATAACTCCTAAAGTCCATTTTTGTAACTTTCTCTGTGTTTTCTTCCTCAGAAGAACTGTTAATTATTTTTGTATGACATAGAATATGACCTGCCATGCAATAAAGAAGGATATCCTACTATACATAAATCTGGAGTATATCCAGCAGGTACTTCTCTACCTTTTCTATAACCCTGTGAATAATGTAAAATATGTCATAATCTGATTGTTAAATTTGATTTAGCAATAATTGGTATGCTGTTTCTTTTCAGTTAGGGTATTTAATTTCCAGCATTCAGAATGAGGCAATTGCTTGTTTTGAGTCTAAATGTGATAAGTACCTAGAAACTTCAGTGGAAGGCTACATTGATTAGGCTGATAAAATGTGCTTTGTTTACTTAGTGCAATCAAATTACTCTCACATGTGATGGTGACAGCAATCTTCACCTACAGAAGAAAAGGAAAATCACCGTGTGATGAAGTTTGCTTTGGATAACCAGGAACTGCTTGGAAATCTTTACCCATAGCTCCTCCACCTACCCTGCTACAATTTATGGCTGCTTGTATTAAGAGCACAACTTCTAATGTATGAATAGCAAACCAGCCCAGCCCAAGACTTAATCTATCTGCCTGACAGGCAATGAAAAGTGGAATATCACTGCAATCAATTATTAAGATGAGGTTTTGAACAAAGGAATGTGTTAACTTTTCTGCTAGGAAATATCCTTCAAGTCCCTAAATTCTTCAGGGTTTATTTGTAAAATTCTACATCACTGAATTTCACCAAAAAATTAATTTACTCTACTTGTTCACAGCTATCCTGAAGTCACCTTTAGAGAAGTTCTGCAATGACCAAAGAAGAATGCCCACATGCCCTGAACATCAGTACTATAGCAGTCTAGTTATGTTGTAACTGGCATTTTATTTTAATATTAATTAATGAAGCACAACAATTTAATCTCTGTGCCACAGCTGCCAACCTAATTACATACTCTTAATTCTAGTACCTGATAAAATAATTGTTCTCTGGTCTTGTGAAAATAACTAATTTACCATGCAGGAGATGGTTGGAAATATTAAGAGACCAATTCATTGTCATGTATACAGATCTGCCACTCCCTTGAAATCTATCATTAATAGTACAGATCAGTAAAATCTACTTTAAAGAATTAGAAACAAAGTCCGACAAAACAGAATAACATATATGCCTAAAGCTTTTATATTTTTTCATTAAATTAATAGACATCAATGTACTTTTCATGTTCTGAATATATGAGTTTTAAAAGCCTGGTGAAAAATACTCTTCAGCACCAAATTTATCAGTTCAAATTAATGTATTTTCAGAAAACAAGAATAGTTTCTATAGTTTCTCCATATCTGGAAAGTCATTTTTCTGCTGATTCTACGCAATGAAATTTATAAGACTTCATTAAATATTATGGTATTCTATTTCAGAAAAAAAATAAAATATTTTTAAAATTAATTTTCTTTGAACCTGTAAAGGTAATAAGTGAAAAATAGAAGTTATTTACAGGCACTAACAGTTAACATAGTAAAACCTCATCTATGAAAGCCAGATTAAATTAATGAGTTTAAGTGTTCAATGTATTTTAGCAAAACTGTTTAGACATGGAAATTCTTTTTTGTCTGTTCTTGACAAATAAGTCCTCACTAGGTATACTACAAGAGCACATTTTCTTCATGTGCTGTCATGTTCCTCTAGTATATGTGTGAGTCATTTCAGGTTTCCTGCTCTTCAATGGCCTTTGGACAATTTCTGCACTACTTGTGAGCCACTATGAAATGGGTCTTCTTAAGGCTGCAGACATTTCTGTGAATGACAGATTTTGGAGTTGTATAAGTTTTCTAATTTCATAGGTTCCTACATATTAATGAAGTGATAAAAAGAACACTTTGCTGCTTCAAGACTGTTCTGAGTAGAGTCCTGCATGGTCTTTTTCATTACCTTCTCTTTAGTGACAGGAGGTACCAGGCAATTAATAGGCTCTGAAAGCTCATCTGTGTTTACATTTACTCTTTAAGCGCACATACACACAGAAAAAAAAGAAACCACAAAAACAAACAAACAAAAAAAAAAAAAAAAAAAAAAAAAAAAAAAAAAACAGAACAACCAACCAAAAAATAATACAACAAAAAGAAGCCTCTTGCAATCAGAGCAATCATGATGGTAGAATAGATACACGAATTAATGGGGGAGGATAACACACTGTGAACCTGCTGGAGCTTGAGGGCTATGCTTCTGAGAAGGGCTATTTCCTGTGACTCTTTGGTACTCACATGCAGTGATCAGATGGGGTAATGTTCCATACCTTCTGTATGTTCCATTGCCTCCAGGAAGTGGTTTTGTTGTGGAAAAATAATCAAGTTATAGCTAAGCAGATTTTGGACATCAATTCCAGGTGGAAAGAAATAAAAACTTTGTCTGCTTGCTCTCTTTGAACAGTTTTAAGTTTCATGTAATGTTTCATTATTTTTAACTAGTATTACCTAAAAATATATGTGATTTTAAGATTTTGTTTTTGAACCAGTATAGTTAGATGTGCCTACAATCTAAGAACAAATACTGAAATTCTGTTAGGAAATTCAAAATACAAGATAACCTTCAGAGTGCATGAGCTGGATGCACATAATTAATATCTCAGAAACAAAGTAGTCTAATTTGAATCATTAATTATAACTGTGAAAATTTGTAGCTAGTCCTGGCAGTGTAACTTCAGGGACATTTTGGTCACCAGTTATAGAATTGCTATTGTTGGATATTGATAATATTCTCCAGAGAAAACAGTTGATTTTCTCTAATTGAAATGAGCTACTAACGGGAAAGCATAAAAGATTAGGTGAAAGAAGGGCTAAACTATGTCTCAAACACAATCATGTTTCATGTTTGAAAAGTAAGGAAAAGTAAATTTGTTCTAAAATAGTGCTGATAAGCAAAGATGTCTATTTCCTGTAATATGATTTCAAATTTAAACCATAAGTAAATTTGCTGTCATTGCTAAAAACATTAAGCAGAAGGGACAACAGGTGGAGAAAAAGCATTTACTGTGAACATGACTCTATAATATGCACAATAATTCTTGTTTCCCAGATTCTATACTGTGCAAATTAAATAATCACATTTTTCTATGTTTTTAAACAAATAAGTAACATACATTTGCCTTTCTCAAATTTTCTATTTCCCAGAATCATGATCCTAATTCATAAACAGAAACAGACAGTTAATCGATTGATGTTTTATTCCTAAATATAGGCTTTCTGTCAGAGGATGGAGGAATTTAAAGAGTATGACTTAAAAATACTTTTATGCCCCATCTTGCTTGGTTTAAGGCAGTTTCTGGGAGATGCTAAACATCCTTACTGAAAGCAACTTGGTTTTTTCAATTCTACTTCAAAAGATACAGATTTTCCCCAGCCTGAGGTGTGACGTATTTAACAAGCTTTGATTTAGAGACAGGAAGGAAACACCTAAAAAGATCCAGTCTTTATGTAGACCAAAACATGTTCCTCACCCCCCACTAATGCAAAGAATTAGAAACTAAAAGTCACACTTTCCAAGAGGACGGTTCTAACTTCAGGGCATTAAGGGACCACTTTTGCCCATAATTCTTATAATCATTTAAACTGCACAAACAACAACAAAAAGCATTCCACATTTGCTTTTTTTTCTTTTTTCCTACGTTATTAATCTGCTAGAGGAGGCTAAAAATCTCATCAAGCATGAAAAAAGTGAAGGACCAAACAGAAGTATTGCAGTCTAGATGCCAGGCAGGAGACACTGAAGAAAACAGGTATAAAAGGCCAAACAGCTGTGTTAGGGAATGATGACAAGTGTAGTATCATATAATGTTAGGGGGTTGGAATGGACCTCAGGGTTTATCCAGTCCCAGCCTGCCCTGTCATGGGGAGGGACACCTCCCATTGGACCAGTATATTATTATATTCCCAGTTTTCAGTGTGCCCAGAACATTTGTCGGGGAATCTCTCATAATGTTTATTTGGAGAGAGTACAAAAGCAAGTGCATTACAAATTTAAGCTTCAGGATTAAGACAAAAATGGTCAGTGAATCTCAACTTGATAGAAAATCAACCCCATGGCCATCATTTTGTGGCCACTGATAATTAAGTTTTCTTCCATACATTTGAGGGAAGATCTGGAGGAGAGCTTTTGGGAATATATGTTGGTTTTCCACTTTTTTTTTTCCCTGTCTGACACCCAGGTCACTGGAATATAAATTTTGTGCTTAAAGAAAAATTAGGCACTTTTCTTCTCCCAGATTAAAAAAAAAAAAAAAGTAAAAAAAAAAAGCGGGCTGCATGGAATTTTGCAGCAGATATATTTTGTCTCTTTTTTAATCATTCCTCTTTCTTGTTATTTTATTTCAGTTTCTGACCTCTTTTCTTTTTCCACTGTGATAAACAACATTGCAACATTACTTTAATTTTTATCTATGAACAAAATGAGCATGTTGGAAGTAGGAAGCAGCAGAGATATAGCTCCAACACGGTTTGATCTTATGAGCTCTGTGTTAATGAATGTTGATCATGTAGCATCAAACAGTGTTGTAGCACTTCTGTTCCATAAACGTCCCAAAAATCTCTGTTTACAAAGATGGAAAGTGAATGTTGCTGATTTTCTTTTTCCAGCCAGAGCAGATGCTTCTTGCAGTAGACAAGAAAAGAATTGCTCTGCTGTAGCAAATGCAAGAATTTCCTTTTCTTGGTAAAAACATAAAGTCCCCTCAGAACTGTCGTATACCAGCACAACAAAGATCTGCCTTGTGTACAGAATACCAACTGATTCTGAATATAGTTTCAGACTGAAGACAGATTAATAGATATATGGCCAGATTGATTTGTATGTCTCAAGTAGCCATCCCTAGATAATTTGTCTTATAATTCCAATGAAACTGATGTGATTTAAGCATCAAAAATAAACCACGTCTCTAGTGATGGAATTTAATTTCTTTTTGTTCTGCCTTCACTCTTTCAAAGTGGTACTGTTCATGTCATAGCTGCTTCCTGACAAGTTGTTGCCCTGCTAGGAAGGTAACAACAAGGTTATGTCCTAGAACAACTTATGCTGAAGGAATATGTAGACTTTTAACCAAGCTGAATTGAAAATGAAACATGATAATCAGGGTCACAATTTTTAACAACTGTGACTGTATTTCCATGGACTCTTGCATTTATCTTTGAAACCACAGCATTTTGTGCCTTGTGTGAGCTCCACTTGACTTACTTTAAAGTTGTAAAGCTGCTGTCCAACTGAGAGTACATACTGAGTAGTTAAATGAGGACGGAAGCCAGTAAGAGCATTTCAGAAATTCCACTGGTGTACAGTATTTACATGTTATGGTTTAACCACAGCTGGCAACCAAGCACCACCCAGACTCTCACTCATCACCCCTGGTGGGATAGATGGACAAAGTAGAGGAATAAAAGTGAGAAAACTCATGGACTGAGAAGACGACAGTGTAACGGATAAAGTGACAGCCACATACACAGAGCACAAAACAAGGCATTCACTCAGCACTTTCCATGGGCAGCCAGGACTTCAATCTCATCATAGTCTGCAACTTCCTCATGAAGGGAAGAGGAGGGGCAGAACTGATCTCATCTCTGTGGTGACCAGCGGCAAGACCTGAGGGTATGGTCTGAAGTTGTGTCAGGGGAGGCTTAGGTTGGACATTAGGAAAAAGTTCTTCACCCAGAGGGTGGTTGGGCACTGGAACAGGCTCTCCAGGGAAGTGGTCACAGCACCAAGCCTCACAGAGTTTAGGAAGAGTTTGGACAATATTCTTGGGCACATGGTGTTACCTGTGAGTATGGCACTGTGCAGGGCTGGGAGCTGGACATGAGGATCCTTCTAGGTGCCTTCAAACACAGCATATTTTCTTATTCTATCATCCTGTGATCTCAAGGAAAGCCGGACTCTATCACATGTAACACGGACGTGGGAAGCCATCACTCCAAATGTGCTCTCCTCCTTCTTCCCCCAGCTTTAGATGCTGAGCATGAAGCCATATGATGTGAGATATCCCTCTGGTCATTAGCGTTGTCTCTCTTAGCTGTATTCCCTCCCAATACCTTGTGCACCAAGGAGGCTGGGTGGGGTAAGGAGCTGTGTGTAAGCAGTGTTCAGAAATGAATAAAACACCCCTGTGTTAGCAATCCTGTTTCTAACATAAATTCAAAACACAGTTCCATACTAGCTTCTGTGAAGAAAACTAACTCTTCAGACAAAACCAGAAAAATATTATATCTTGCCTCCTCACTAGGTTGTAGCTTCTCACCTCATATCTTAGCAAGATTATGCAAGGGCTGGTATTAGTCTAATGGACAGAAGTAATAAAAACTACTCTTTCTTTGTAAACCATTTTGTCAGGATCCATACTGTGCTTTTCATCATGATATTCTGCATGTCCAGACAGTAAAATCTAAATGGTTGTTTGACCCTCAAAGAATCCAAATAATATTCTATCCCTTTGGATATGTCTATGATTGTCCCAGAAACTGAATCGGAAAGTTTCACAACAGGAGTATCTTTGTGCTTTCCTTCTACTGCCTGATTATGCAAAAGGAGGGGCTAAAAATGGTGTTTCTTGCTTATTTCTTACACACAATTAGACTAAAAGTCAACAGGTCACAGCACATCTTTAAGGAAATAAATACTTTCTCCTTCCACTGTCTAAATTTATTTTTTAATGAAAATAGATCTGCCTTGTATCATCAGGGATTTTTTTTCCCTATTTCTGTCATGGATGAATAAAACACTAGCAGTTCTCTCATCTTTTCCCAAAATGAGAATAGAGTCCCAAAAGCAACTAAAAAAAAAAGAAATTATGAAGTCCAGTTAGGGGTTAGAAACAACTCCCTTCTTTTCTCTAGAGCTGCTTTTTTTTTATTTTTGTGATTTGAGGTCTTTAAAATTATTATTATTTGACAGAAATTATTAGCTATAAAACAGTTAATCAGAACAATATGACTATGAAACTTTCACACAATACAATTGTTGTTTCAAGATTCCTTTCCATAGACCAAGAGAATTCATCTATGCAGTTACATCTCCATATTTGCAAATGTAAAAACTAAAATGAAGTAGTTAAAGTAACTGACAAGGATTGAACTGTGCAGGAAAATTGAAGTCTAAGTCTTGGGAAGATTTCAAAGTTGTTGCATGTCAACAGATAAAAGTAAATGCTTTTTTCATTTTCTTCATGATCCTTACTCTGTGGAAAGCTAGACACCAGTTTCAAATAAAAAATATATTCCTTGATCAATGTAATTGTCAGAGGAAATTACACTGGCAAACAGCGCTGTAGCAGTATTTCAAGCTCTTTAACAGGTGAAAATGCAAATCATTTTCATTTCTGGTTGTAGTAAGAAAGTTGACGTAAATGAGATTCATTTCACTTGACACTGACCTTTCACTGGACAATGTAGGGCATACATCTGCCAACCTCTTCTTAAGTTCCTGTATTACAGCTGAAACATACAGGCATAACCCCATAAATATTTCATAAGTCTGCTAGGGAAAAAGTGTTGCAGTTGAATTAAAATGCATTCAGATAACACCAGCAAAAATTATGACTTGAAGGAAGTATCACCACTTACAACATGACAAAACCATTCAAACTACTTCGCAATTCCCCAGAAATGTACTGTCGTCAAAGTTTTGGGGGTTTTTTCCTAAACTGCATGTAGGAAGTTTATTTCAATTCCTGATTTTCTGTTGAACTTTCTGCTTATGATAGCAAGAGATTTTCTAGACCCATGGAATGACAGTATATACCTAAATTAGTTTACTCTGATTTCGCCAAGTGTTTCTGGGGAGCACACAGAGTGTTCACCTTTATTTCACCATGTTGTACGTGTGGGTGGATAAAAGGATAGACCAAAAGGTCCTTCTTCAAAATGTCTTGCTTCTCTGTCTCCTGCCAGTGGTCATATGACCACTCCTCCTCTGTCACTTCTCCTTATTTACTCTTGAATGTTTTCCTTCCCTCAGCTCTATTTTGTTATTTCTGAACTGGAAGGAGGCTAGTAAGCAAAAGGATTTCCTCTTTTGATGCAAAGAACTTTTAAAGCCCAGCTCCGAAATAGATCTCTGCAATTGCATACTAGCTTTATCAGCACTGTGACAGGTGGTATAACCCAGTCCCAGGCTATCTCTCAGGGACAGAAGCAAAAGTAAATTCAGCTATGTGTTTTCTCACTGAACTGGTGGACATTGCAGCTCTAGCTGAATGCAGACTTAGTGTGCAACTATGTAAACATCTCATTTAAGCTTTTCTTCACTTGTTGTTTTTATTGTTTATAAAATGCTCAGATGTGAAAAAAATCAGTATGTTGAACAATGGGTAGTACTTCTTAATCTCTTCCAGAAATCTTTTGCTCTGAGATTAAAATTTATTTTTTTGTAGCTACATTTCATTGATGTCTTACATGCTTGGGTCTTTTTGGTTTGGTTAGGGGTTTTTTTGTCTCTGTTTGTTTGTTTGTTTGTTTTTCTGTGGGGTTTTAGTTTTGTTATCTTATTGGGTTGTTTTTTTGCTTTTTTTTTATTTTTGGACAGGTTTGTTCAGCCTTACGCTTCCTCAGTCATTTTTCATTTTTGGCAGAGGAATTGTCAGGTTATAATTTAAAAAAAAGAGTTTTAGAGGTGCAATATATTTTACTTTTAATGGCTTTATTTATTCCCAATTGTAGAATTCTAGTCCTTAAGGTCACTCAGTTACCTCTGATTGTCTTTAGTTAATAATCTTCTTGATCTTCTCATCAATATATTTTATTTTCATTCAGTCTTCAAGTCACAGCAATTTTTAAAAATATAATACAAATTATGAAAAAAGAATGATCATCAAGTAACCTGTGCCTTCATAGACATTTCTTCTTTTAATTTTACTTTCTACTCCTTCTTCTTTGATCAATTCTTATATCAGTTTACTGGTTCTGATCTAATTCCTATTTTGTGCATCCTAAATAAGTTTCTCTAATTGCACCATATTAAATACCTGAATAAAATATTTTAGTGACGTCCAAGTAGATTTTAATTTAAATAACTTCTAGGAAAAATCACTTATCAAAAGATGTCAATTTATTTTAGTGTAATCGATGTGAATCCATGTTGCATTTAAGCTCTTTTTACATACAGAAAGATATCTTTTGATATTATTTACTCTCATTGCAGACTTTCACTTCTTATTCATATAGCCTTAAGATCATTCTACTGTGTTTTTTTCTGTCTTCCCCTTCCCAATACTTCACCTCTCTCTTTATTCAGGAGAAATGCCGCAGTCTCTTTCCAGTTGCATGGTATCATACTGCAGTTGATAGATTTGTAAAAAATACCCACTATCAGACCTGAACTACCTTTGGCAGCTTTTGTCAGTTTGGATGCAGTCTATTGAAGCTCCCTGCCTTAAGTGTACTAAGCATTGTAAGCTTCATTACCTCGTGTTTTTCTGTTTCCTTGCCCCTGTTCTCATGAGCCTTCCTGCCTTTCTCACACATTCAGCATCATCACCCTTATTAGGAAAAGAGGCAAATTATTAATTCTATTTGGTAGCCAACTTTAGCTTTTACCTGCATTCAATTTAACCCTTTTCTCTTTGTTATTTATATGGTTGTAGAATCTTTTGATTCTGTTGTTTGGGGGGGTTTTTTTGTTTGGTTTTTTTTGGGGGGGGGATTGTTTTTCTTTGATGGTATTCTTTGAAAAACATGGCAATAGATAGAGTGGATTAGAAAGAAAAAAAATCTTGGTGTCAGAAACTAAACTTACAATCATTTCTTGCCTGTGATGGTAGCAAATATGATCAGATTCTAAGAGAGCACAGAAAGGCCTTTTCTCCAGCCTTAATTTAGCAATGAATGGAAACAGAATGTGATTAAATAAAGCTTTGTGTTTTGTGCAAAATGCAAAACCTTGGGCTCATGTGGATTCAACAGTCAGCTCACCACAAACATAGCATGAGTTTGAGGATAATTACTCTTCTTCAGTGAAACATCTGCTCATTTTTGTGTAAGTGGGGATGATGCTGCAAAAGATCTTAAGTATTAAAAGCTGTTATCAGTTGAAGTTTTGTAATGTAGTCTTCTACCTCAGGCAGCCTTCCTTTTTTCCATGCTAGCATTTATTTTATTCCACAGCAGAGCTTGTCAAGGCATTTCTCATTTAAATTAATCTTTAATTAGTGCTCATATTCTTCCCTTTCTTCTCATCCTTTCCTAGAGCAACTTAAAATGTGCTGAATGCCCTTGAGTTATATTCCTTCGCCTCAAGTGCTTCTTGACCCAACAGTCTTGAAATCATTGATGTTTCTCTGTTCTTAAAAATAGTAATAATAATTTAAAAACAAAGAAACAACAAAAAACACTGATGTGTATTTGGGCTAACAACTTTTTGGAGCATTTTGAAATATTGTTAGAAAAATTATCCATTCCAGTAATGAAAATATGCTAGCAAGGAATGAAGAGAGTCACTAATAATTGGCAGGTAATGCACAGCACAGAATAAAAACTGGGTTCTCTATTCTCAGATGAGAAAGAAAACACAACAGAATTACTAAAGGAAAACACTAAACACAAACATTCTAACAAGGTGAATCTTTAAGTCCATGCTGTTTTAATTTGTGTGAAATAGATACAAAAAAACCCAGACATTTTAATATTATAAATACATACTATACTATTCCATAATACAATACACATAATATTCAAGCCCCATATTTGCTACATGGAAAAACATTTCTGTTGTTCATTAATTATCATTTCAGGCTTCACTCCACAAAATTTCAGAAACTCCATTTCAGAAACTGATTGACCTTTTCTACCATAACACTAGGACAAAACTTGACTAAATTTTATGGGACAATAGGAGATACCCAGACATAACTCATAACTAATCCAGGTGCAGTTTATTTTCTTTCAGACTGCTAACAGCAAAGACACAGTTTCAAGGACAGTAGGAAAAAGAAAGGGACATCTAAGACATAGTTTTAAATACTCCTTTTTTTTCTTAAAAAAAAATTAAGAAGTATGGGAGTCTTTCTCCCATTAATCAGCTAGTATAGACTAGGGAAGACGGCTAAGCCTTCCTAAGCAATGCCTGTTTACTATCTTTGAGTCATCTCCTTACTGATGTTACCTCATAATCTTGGACATTTTGCACTTTAGATAATCTCCTAACATGAAGACTCCATGTGACATTGCAGAAAATCTAAAAAAAAGAACTTGCACAACACAGCTCTGTAAGTGGAAAACTAAAGCTTTTCCAAATAAAAAAGTCCCCTAAACTATTTTAGTCTGTCCTCATAAGGAAGGCAAAACAATTAAACAGTGAACAAGTATTACTAAAAGTAGTAAGGACACATCCTAAATTAATGTATATGTAGCAAATTTATGGCAGTAGTTCTGAAGGCAAAATCTAGAACAGGAGTGCAGATGCATGTATAGTAACTATTAGGTGAATAAATATTACTATGATGGTCTTTTATTAGCTTCTTCTTTATAATCATCATATGAGAATTTAATTGCCAGTGAATAAGCACATCTTTTGATTTTTATTTTAAGAGACTATTTAAATGTTGTGATTCATTTTGACAATTGGAAAGCATTTTTTCCATGTCTTCATTTATGCTTAATGCTGCAGGTACAAATATACTGTAAATCTGAAGCTTTAGTGTCCATATATTTTCGAACATTTCAAAGCCAAGAAGTTTTATATATAACTGCAGAAATACTTCTACCAAATAGAGGGCTGCACAATGTCTCTTTATTAAACAGTCTTATAGTGGTTTCTGTACAGTAGTCCAATAAGGTGAGTGTTTGTATTTTTTTTTTTTTAAAAAGTATCTCTAGAGTCTCTGTAGTAGTAACTCACCAAGTAGCCCTGGACAGCTACTATAAGCAGTGAAATTAACCCAAAGAATCAATGCTGGAATTAATCTGTAAAGTCATCATTACAAAATTATTTGAGGAAAGTTGACTCCAAGCATTGCAGCTCAGTGCCATTGTTACAATGAACACTATACAGATTTCTAGTATGCTATTAATTTCCCTCTGTTTTTCTTACAGTTCAGTGAAATACTAAAAAACTATAAAATCTAAAAGACTGAATTTGTGGGACTGCTGACTTTCTAGACTACTTTGCAAAACACAAAATTAATAATCTCTGAGATGTTACCATTTTTCAGTGTTGACATCACATTCTCAGACATCAAGCCTTGAATCTGTTGTTTTAAAGCTCACTTCAATTTTGGATGTCCAAAATAAATATGAAGGAGGAATTCCTTTATGAGTTTAGTGTTCATTAGCTAGTAATAAAGTGCTTCATATTCATGTAACCTTTTGCAGACCTCTTTATTATAGTACCTGAGTCCTGTAAATTGAAAACCGTGCCTTGGATCAACATCCCATAGTTTTCATGTTCCAAGCTATGTTTGTTATTTTCTCCCATCTTCTGTCACATTTGCAGATTCATGCCAAGGCACTTCAACTCTTTCCATGATCGTTTTACTTCATAACATGACACTGTCCTTAGAATGAGTAAACATATCTCTGGAGGGCAAGCAGATAATTAGTACATGCTACAGAAAGTTCAACATGTGTAAAAAAAATTAGACATGAAGCTCTTCCTTGGCTCACCTGTTCTTTGAAGACTATTGCTACCAGCAGAAGAAAATCTCAATTATAAAACATTCATGATTAAATGTAAGCCAAGGAAACTGTAAAAAGAGATAGTCTATTTTCTGGTTTCTAGTGTTAGCTAAAGGCCTGACATCAGTGCACTAAACATTACTTTTGGAACTTATTGTGCCGGAGGACCACTGGAACTCCCATAAGACATCCCAAGATCTGGGGTCATGAGTGTGCCATCAGAACAATATTAAGCCATTTATCAATATGGTTGAATGACAAAGATGCCTCAAACAGTAAATTCAGAGGGGTTTTCAGGTACAGGGCTCACATGGATGTAATGGACCCATCATCACTGGAGATACCCTAGAATTGATTCAACATTGCACTTAGTGATATGGCCTAACTGCCAAAGTAGTGGTCAGTGGAAGGTTGGGGTCAAGGATCTCAGAGCACTTTTCCAATTTAAATGTTTCTATGATTCTATGGACAGGGAACACCAAGTCCAAGACTGAGAGTAATGTTTTGCTTAGTCAAACACTTTAACGTGGGCTGACAGCAATCATGGAAAGACTGAATTTGATGGTGGTAATATTTGAAACATTGTGCTTTCACAAATTTGAAGCTTACCATCTAGTTCAGGTACACTGAAATAGCCTCTCTGTCTCTAGGGACACATTTCATGCCTCTTCATTCTGTGGTAAATTGCCCTCTGATTTGTCTGAACCCAAAGCTGTTGGTCTGTGCTGGTTTAACTCCAAACATAGTAATTGCCTACAAATCAAAGGAAAGTCAGATGTAATTTCCAGTAAAAAGTCTTCTAACTACAGAGATGTCCTAAGAAGCTATTAGAAATATTTATCCACACAGACATATGAGCCACCGTTTCTCTGTTGTTATCTGAAGCCAATTTGTGGATGACCAAAACTATTCTTTATAAATTATTCATACTAGACAATGCATTCAGTCTGTTGTGCATAAAAAATTTAGACAAGTACATTGCACAAGTAAAATCTGATCTTCCTTCCCTACCAAGAGACTTTTGTCTGCATGCTTGTTTGAAAGGTAGGTGTTAAATGATTCACAAATCACCTTGTGTTCAATGTTTTCTAATGTTTCAACTTTGATATGGGTACTAAAGTCATTCTAACAAACTGTGATAGATAATGATGAATATATCTTATTAGAAACAAATTTAATTAAAATTCAACTAAATCAGAGCCCTAATGCAGAAACACAGGCATAAACAAGACTATCCATTATACTACCACAAACTCACACCCATAAAACATTCTTGACAAGTCTGCAATTTAGGCCAAATTTCTGTCAACGATTTCTAAATCATTAGCTTATTTGGTAGCTCATTTATTAACTTTTGAAAACTTGAAATTTTTAAAATATACTTTCTGCAAACTTTATCAGGTACTATATTTTTCCTTTGCAAGGACTTTTAAAAGGTAGTATTTATTTTTAATTTACACATTAATATTTCACTTTCATTGCCTTATATTTTTTATCTACCTAAACTATTTTTATATTGATTAACATTCTAGTGTGTTTCATTTATCTTACTATCTTGCAATAATGTTCATAAAGAAAGATTATTTTTCACTGTTGTTGGGTCTTAATTTGCACATAAGGTATTTAATATTTAATAATCTTAGCCAGATACTCATCTCACTCACTATAAAAAAAAATTACCAACATCTGTGTTTATCTATTTAAGTATTAGCTTGGTCCATACTTGTAATCTTCCAGTTTACACTGGGGAGCCAAGTATACAAGAAACTTGTCTCACATCAGAGATTATCTGTGTAAAAAATCTCAACTTGACATGGGAATAAAATACCCACAGCATGACCCACATTTAATGTGCAGTGTTTTGAAATCAATGAGGAAAAATTAAGGCAGAGAGTAGGACTCAATAGGATTTATTTCAGCAATATGAATTGGCAGAGCTCCACTGATTTCAATGGAGCTCTTCCCAGATTATATCAGCTGAAGATCTGGATCAGTGAGTAAAAGGGTGACAGAAGTAAATGCTTTACATTAGATCATAGGCACTGGAGCTTCTCAAATGAATCTTGCTCGGTTCTTGTGATAGATCAAATATTTCAAAGAGTCTGCAATGCACAACCAAATATTTTTGTTCTGAACAGTGATCAGGGGTTATTTGACACATGCCATTCCTGCATTTCCATAGAGAATAACAATAAGGAACTGATTAATATTAAACAACAATACTAATACAACAATATTAAGAAACTCATTTTATCCAATACTACCACCCCAATACAGCAGATATAAGAAATGTAACTTTTGAAAACTTTAAAACATGGAGGAAAATTCTTGTAAAAGGAGTTCCCTTTAAGTAGGAATGGTTTGGTTTTCATCTCCTTCATAGTGCTTCTGCGAAATAATATGCTTTTGGTACCATTCATCCCAGAAGATGACAAAATACATCAGCATAGATGTGGCCTTGGAAACATAACTTTTTCATGTTTTCCAGAACATTTTTATGCAAATATTTCTGGAGCAACTTATTACAGACTCTCAGAGTCAATCATAACAATTATGCTGAAACAAAGCTAGTTTGGCATGGCAAGAGAGAGTAATTATATGGAAAATGAAGGCTTTCCATGAACGGGAAAAAAAACCTAGCCAAAGTCAACTGAAAACAAATCTTTCTTTGAATCTTTATCTGAAACTAGACTTCTCTTAAAACAATGCTGGAAAGATGTATTGCAAGAAAACTGGGTGGGAAGAGAGATCTCACTCTTTCAGTCTGATGAATTTAGGTAAATCTTTGGAATTTAAGACCATGGAATCTTGCTACTAATCTATATCCATGGCCCACAGGTCTCGTCTACATGACCATTCTCTCTCCCCTCTTTTCCACTCTTCCAACACTTTAGTCAGTCATGTTTTCCAAGGGTAAACAAAATAAATAGTTTATGTCTCACAGAAGTTAGAGGAAATCTAGTGGTTTTTTTTCATCGATGATGTAAAGTCTAGAGCCTGCAAAAGACTGGATGACAGTTTTGCCTACAGTAACTATGTGGTCAAGTCTTCGAAAACTCACAGCTGCTTCAGAATGTTTTTCATTTTAGAAAATTAGGAATTAGACAGAAAGTATAGAATTTCATTTCATGTGGAGCTTCTTTTCCTCTTAAAAGAATGAATCAAATTACAGTGAGCCACTTTCTTCATATTTTTAAGATACTTCCAATCTGCTAATCCAAATGGTTATATGCACTGACAAGAAAACAAATAAATAATGACAAGATATAGCCACAGGGCCAGCAGGACTATAAAAAGGAAGGAATAGCAAATATTTCAAGGACAGTTCCCTGAGCACCCATGGGTTGGTTTTATCACTTGGGGGGTTTTTTTGTTTGTTTGTTTGTTATTTTGTTGTTTTTGTTTGTTTGTTTTTAATATGTATATGTTTGGTGGTTTGCGGAGTATTTTTTGTTTGTTTTTCTGGGTTGTTTTTTTTTTGGTATGTCCATGCTTCCTGATCAGAAATATTAACATTATGCAGCTTGAGATAGCAATCAAGTTCATTGCTATTCCCTCTCAAATTTAGCAATATTTCTGAATGAATGAAGCCTTATACTTTGAAATAAATCAAAGTTCTGGAAATTGAAGCCTGATATATGGGAACCTAAGTATGATACAAAAATGCTAAAATTTCATTAAAACTCGTACTATGTGCAAATGCCACAACTATGACTGAGCAAAACCTTCCCATTTTATAATGTTATTTTTTAATCTCTTAGGTAAGACAGAAACAATTTCTTACAGAAAACTGTTTTTCTGGACAAAATGGATGACTTTTCCTTCAAGCAAGCTTACATTACCACTTGAAGATCTCTTCAAAATGGTTGCCTCATTAATTTTATTTAGTTTATTTTATGTTTTTACCTTGCTTTTCTTTAGTATTAAAGATTCAAACATCTTATTCATCATGTACTGAATTTAAATTGTGCAGTCCTATGGAAATGACAATAACTATGAATACTTCTAATACATTTTACTGCTTTATTCCAATAATAATATGTTAGAAAGAATCAGTATAATGGCAGAACTTTCTATAGCCTCCTAAAAACATTTTGGTTTCTACCAGCAATTGGAAATTTAATGAACAGATGACAATTTCTCAGTATTAATAGAAAATTGCTTTTGAGGCCATCACTAGCTCAGCATTTTGTGTGACTGATTCACCAATGCCAAAACCCTGTGCACTCTGGCAGGAAAACCATTACATTTACACAGGAGCACCATTTTCTTGCCAAACTAGAAGAAACCAAACACAAACCAATTTAGGGCTTTTTGTTCAAGTAGCATTTCTACAATAGCATGAAGACACATATGGACACAAATGGTTCCAAACAATTAAATTTCCCAAAAAGCTCTCAAGCATTCCAAGCTTAACTTTACCCATATTGCCATTCTGAATTATTTATGTTAAAACAGAGTATACCATAAGCTCTTCCACAGGTCTGTGACTCTTTCAAGCACTACTGCTTAGTTCTGGGAAGTCAAGAGGCATATTTTTCAGTTAATGAGCTCATTTTTCTGAGTTGAGATAGTTAGAAGATATTTGTATTATTCTAAGAAATTATTCTTTGTTTTTTGTATTATAAAATTATCTTCTTGGGTCTCATGTTTTTAAAGCATATCTGTGAAAACATGCAGGGAAATCCAAGACCCAGCTATTGCCACCTATTTTCCTCAAGCCAGAGATTTTGGTTCCCTAAACAAGGAACAGAGAGTAGCCTATTTCCAGGGCACCATTACAGCACTTGAAGGCAACTAGACTTACTATAAAATCATTAATAACCTGTGGACAGAGATAAAAACTGTGTAAGAAACACATGAACATCTACTTACATATCTAAATTGTTCCTCAAATAAGAATGTTGAAAATCCATGAAAAAATCCTAAAATTTACTATACTTAGATTGTATGAGTACTCCCTTAGCCTAAAATGCCATTCAAATATGATAATTTAAGGTTTGATAAAGGGATCAAATCTCCAAAATCTTCACTAGAATTTGAACCATCTTGCCGTGTCTTGCTCAAATTTACTATTCTAAAAATGCAGCCTTGTTCCTTTCATTTCCTTTTGTGATGTTGCTTTTCAGATCTTTCTCTTGGTTTATAAATATGTCAGCTCTCTCTCTCACCCGTTTCAGTTTTGTAGCCTACTCCCACTCTATCATCTTTCATTCATCACTGGGAGATTAACTTTCCCTCTCAGTCAGCCTAGACTCCAGTCTCTTTTCACCTCCTCAGCAGATTTCTCATCCCACATCTTCATTACTTCACTCCTTCACATGCTCCATCATAGATATATTTGAAAACAATTAAATTGATACCCTGCAGAAAATATTACCCATGAAACTGCTATATTTTGTGCATTGCTTTTCATCTCTTTCAATTCTTCTGGTTTTATGCCTAGGTTTAAAGCTCCCTGAGCACTTACCACAATTTCTAGTTTTATTAGGATAGTACCGTAGTCAGTCTCACAAGCCAAAACTTTCAGCATTCTCGAAGTGAACATAGAGAGAGCAATAAAAAGAATAATTAAAAAATAATAAAACTACTAATAATATTAACATCAAATCTCTGCTGCCTAATATTGTTATATTGTTGTATATGCTAGGAAAATATGTTGCTTTACTCCATTTCATTACCTACATTCATTATGAGTTTTCTGAATTGCACACTACTATTTATCGGAATACCTTACAGAAAAAGATATTCCATTGAATACTATCAAAATGGAAGCTTTTGTGCTTGCATGACTTTTTGGTTTTAGAATGTATGATCCCTGGTAAAATGATGGATACATATAAATTGCAGTGAAACACATGTGCTAACAGACATATTGACTATTCTAACAGAATTCTTATGTTCCATGTGGTCCAGTGCAGGCATTAAATTTTCCCTTCACTGAATTTCTGCCTTGGTCAAGCTCTCCATACCCTACAATTCCTCTTTTCTATCTTTTTTTTTTAAATAGATTTCACTAGATACTATATGTCAAAGACCAAGGAAACTGCCTCTGAATTACATTAAATTCAGAATCTTTAACAAATGGTATGATATAATGTTGGCAAATGTAAACAAGGAATGTAAACAACAGAATTCACTTCTTCACTTGAAAAAGATACACAATTACTGCAATTTCAAAGCTCTTGTTAAGTAGGAAACCCTTGCCATAAATTCAAAATGCTAGAGGAAATAGTCCTTCTTTCCTCACGAAACATTCATCAGCATGTAATTCAACTAGAATATTTCTGTTGCAGCTTCTTTATACGTAAAACTATTTCCATGTTTTTCCTGATGATCCCAATTATTCATAAAGGTAGAGATTGCACTGTCATTATATTGTAGTGTTAAGGACATATTTTAATTTGAATCGAGTAATTAATTTAAATAAATAGAAAGTAATAAATCTTAGGGAGCACTTGGCCTTCTGATCTCTCATGTTCAAGGATATATGTTAATAATGTTTAGCTGAGAGGAGTTTCTTCTTCAGGGGGACATTCCTTTTGAATCCAACCTTGAGCAGATAAAAGTAAAAAAATACTGTAAGGCCTCTAATAGCAGTTTTTAGAAGCTTTTTGATGTAATTTTGAGCATGGTGTATCAGAGGTGTGTGTGTGTGCATGTGCATGCTCTGTGTGGTGTAACCTAAGATATAATTACATGTTTATATGTCTGTGTGTAAAAACTAGAATTTCTTACTGGGTCTAATTAAATACTGCTTTAATACAAATGGTACTTTTCCCCTTAATATGCTATCAGCTTTCTGATTATGGAGGGAGGTGTTTCTCTTTTTGCAATGGTCTCCAAGCTTTCAAAGATAATTTAAATGTATCATGGAAAGAAAAACCTTTAAGGTATGGAATGAAAACCAAAACCCAACACCACAAACAACCCAACCAGAAAACATTGGCTTCTACAGTGCTATTAACATATAGTGAACAATTATAAAATACTTATAGCTGTGGCAAATTTGTACACACATCTTTATTGGCCTAGTACACTCTAAAGGTTCTTCTGTTAAAAGCCTGTTCTTAGATGTTGAGGTGAGATATTCCCCTTCTGGCTGACTTTGCTGTTGCAGAGACTACTGCAGAAATGACATAATCAAGCAAGTTGCTTCAAGCAATAACAAACAAAATCTCAAATCTGCTACCTTTCATACCTTTGCTTTAATTTTTTAATATCTGGAAAAATGGGTATAAATATACAATAACAGTTACAACAATGTTGTAAAATGCGTGAAGGAGAAATATGCAATCAGAATAGATGAGATTCCCACTAATTATTATCTACAAGCAAAGTTTTTGACTTTTACAAGATAGGAAATATTTCAATTTTAAAACAATCCTTACTTATTATTAAGATAGCACACACACCATAAAAAAAATTAGTTAGGTCACAATTTTCTTTTGTTGCAAATGACTTACTTCTGATAAACTAATGAGTAAGGAACCCTGTGAAACATGAGGAATGTCAGTTTCACAGGCACCCTACTGTCAGGTGTGACAAACGTATTTATAAAATAATGGCAAAGAATATCAGATCCTAAGAATCTGACATAGCAAATATCTATTGTCTGACAGTTTAAAGTACCAGCAAAACTTAACCTTCTGCATGAAGAAAGTTCGAAAAATCAATTCACATTTTATTGAGATGTTTTACATTTTTATGCAGTATTAAGGTAGAATTCACTGTCACACTGGTACTACAGAAAATGTTTCAAACACTTTGTCTAAATAAGATTGGTATGAAAAGTTTCTATGACATTTCTATATTGTTAAAATTATATTTTATTTTATTGTTTTGCATATCAGATCTAAATGAGATATTTTGTACTTGGGAAATAGTAATAATATTTTGATAAGCAATTTGGGGGGATAAAAAAGGTGTTTCTTAAAACATTTGTTCTAGTAAAATGCTTTATTTCCAATTCTTTGAAGGAGCAGTAAGAAGAGTTACAGTAAAAAATCTTCTTTATCAAAGTTCAGGATATGTTTTGAAGAAAAAATACTGAATATTATTTTAGATTATTCATTAAGTAAATCTTGCTACTATTGCTGATATTTTCAGTCAGTGTATTAGAGAAATCTGCTGTGGCATGGGATAGAGAGACAACATGTTCTCTGTCACATGGTGGGACAGTCAGTTCTCCAAGATGGTGTTAGTGATCAGAAGAGTAAAGACATGGTTTCTCTTTAGCCACCCACTAAGGACATCTTTGAAAATCACCAGCGCAAGTGCGAAGGAAAATGGGATACCTTATTCATTTAACCGGGGGCATTTTTGTGGTGTGTAATAGACATTAAAGACTTCTTCCCAATGGGTCCAAATTACTTTATTATGACCTGTGGCATAACAATTAGGAATGTGATAAGAAATTATTAGGAAAATTAGAGATTTCTGAAAACAAACCCCATTGTAGACAGTAATCTTGTCACTGTCTAGAACCCACCCATGGTTTGTTGGTTTGTTTTGTTTGTTTTATTATCTTTTGTTTTAAATATGAGGACTTTAAAAAATGTTATATAATAGAATGTCTGTTTTCTTTATTTACTTTCACTTATGTATAAACACATAGAATAAAAGATACTGACATTTCTAAAACAACAGAAGTCCACTTCTACTCAAAAACACTTTTCCTCCCTGTCATTTTAAAAGCTAATGAACACTTTCCAACAGGCATGAAATAGATTTAGAACCAGTGCTATAGCCAAAGCAACAAACTGGTATTATTGATTTGATAGAGAAAAAGGTAGAAAGCAATAAAAGTGTACAACAACTTGTCTTTCCTGGTAATGGCTCATTTAATGAAGCCAAACCAAGAATAACACTCATGCCAGACACATCCATCCCACTGATAATCCCCAGTAGAGCTCTATCTATGGTTCTGGATTAATGTTTCTGGGGAAAAAAATCACAGTAGTCAGTGTGTAAGGCTTTACTGCAAGAAATACATGGTGCCAGCATAAGAAAGGCATCCGTATGTGAATGCAAATTATTCTGTTTCTTTTGTCCTGAGTAATCAGATAATTTTAGAAAACCTTGAAATTGCTTTAAAAATAATCCCTGAAACAGAGTATTTAAAATACATTGGCAATATCTTATAGCTGTCAGAAGGACTCATCCTGTCTTGTTTTCTGTAATATAAAATTACATTTGCACAGGAATATAGGAGGAAGCCATCTATACATTTAATCAGCATTCTTTCAATAATCCACCCTGCTATTGTACATTTGGAGTCTAAAAATAGAACTTGTGCGTTTTCAAAATCTGTCCTGGTCTCACCCACTGGAAAAAAAAAAAAAATGCTTATGTTTAACATTAATAAACCTAACTTCAAACACATGTGTCTGGCTTTCTCCTGTGTCCCAGTTGTGCTTTTGTAGAATCTTTAGCAAAGAGTCTGTACCACTTACAGTGTGTGTCCATCATTCTTTTCTGTTAGGAGAGGAGGAACTTCACCCAAACCAGCAGACGCCAAATACTTGTACCATATATTTATGAATTAGTCCCAGAAAGAGATCAGAATGAAATATGCACTAGCACACCTAACCCTCCAGGGAAACAATTCCAGTGCAAAGTAGTTCCCTCAGTGCCTAGTGTACTAAGCTATTATTTGAAAAAAAAGTTTACTTTAGAGTCTCTCAACTAGAGGCCTCTTTGAGCACATGCGCACACACACCCCCCCCCCCTTTGGTTTCCATGTTATGTAACTTAATGCATTTTGAACACAACAGTTATTTTGGTTGTTCTCCTTTTTCAGAAGATTAAGAATGCTGCAGAAGAAAAGGTAAACAGTATCGAAAGGAAGGTACACAGTACATATAAGGGAGCAGGCAATGCTCTACTTGAGCAACAAGTATTCAAACCCTTTGCATTCAACCTGCCTATTTGGAAATATAAAGGTTTAGCAACCACTTTCTCCTATTCCTGAACTGCGTTTGTATAAGTGGGTAAAGATCTGTTCAGAGAAAGCTTTAACAACTTCATTTTGCTTTCCTCTGCAATTTGGTAATCCTTGAAATTTAAATACTTTCAATAAAAGTTAAGAGAACAGTACTTTAGGAGTGGTAATAAATCAATCGGCCCTTTCTTTCAAGAGCACATTGCTGCATTCTGCTAAATACTAACTGCAGAGACTGCCATAAATAACAGAGTGAGTGCTATGAATATTGTCATGTTTTCTAAAAAAACTAACGTCTCAAGTATGTGCTAAGGGATTTCTGAGGGTTCCATGATATTCTCTACTTGAGCTGAAACACTGAAAAGAGAAATAAAAAGGCTTTTAAAATGTTTTTCTATTTCCCTGCCTTCTAAAAGTGACAGTTCTAAATTTACAGTGCAACTTGTATTAAAAACGCAAAGCGGTTTTTAATGCTTTTTGTTTCTAGGATCCATAAAATAAGTGAACATGAAGAGATGTAATAAATAAATTCAGTCATTAATTAAATAGTTTTCAGATTTCAGTTTCCCAGAATTAATGTCTTGTTTTCCAATTGTCTTCATGTATGTTTTCCATCACTGTGGCACAACAAAGCATAGCTCTTCAAAATGACTGTGTTTAAACTCACCTCAATGGAGCACACAAAGGGATGAAAACACTTTGGGTCTAACCTTATTAAAGGACAACAGAACATTACCATTCTTGCAGGCTGGAACAAAATATTGACCAGCAGCCTCAAGCATGATCTTCTCTTTGGTATTTGCATATTGTTTTCTCCACGACTCTGTAATTACACAGTCACAATTTTTTATTTCAGATCATGGCACCATACTTCTGCAGATGTTTTAGCACTGTTCTTTTACAGTCAAAATTGTAATGGTGAATAAAAGGACAGTTTCCTTTAAACTCCTCACAAGAATTTTCTGAGAATTTTTTTATTATCTCAAATATCCTGTATACCAGAAATTACTGTTCTAGCCTGAGACAAGGAAACGGTGAACACAAGAAACGAGAGTTGAATGCTGCACTTGATTTCTGTAGGCACTGAATGTGCTCCACTCACATTGGAAGGCTCTGTGAGCAATGTATTTCAAAGTGTTAGGAATAAAAAAGATTAAGTGTATCTGGAGGTGATTGTTGAATGTGCCAGAAGGTGAAACATTCTGAGCTTAAAAAAGAAAAATCATACCATATCAGAAAGAAAACTAATAACAACTGAAGATTATTTAAAGCAAAATAATCCATAGAAAAATAATTTTAAAGGTGCAACAGTGCAGAGGCCATTATGGGGATATATAAGATAGGGTAGAAATACCATTTTGGAATCACCACATATTTGACTTCTTGGAGGTACACAGCTTGAAAATATGTATAATATTTTAACTGTAACGCACTTTCAAAGAAATATTCATGTTTAAGAGCTTCTCATTTTTTGACTAAAAATTATAAAAAAGTTCCAAAACTTTGGAACAACTGCAGTCGGATCATCTAATTGAATCCTATGACAGTTTGTATAGGCTGTTTTCCAATTAAGTTTTCTTTTTCTTTTTGCATATTTCAATATAAATTTCCTTTCTTTTTATTTTTTGGAAAACTAATCTGCAACTTCACAAATCTCAGCTTTGCCAGATATAGCTGACCACTGTTGAAGATGTAGGGGTATTATTTTTATAACATTTATATGTTTACATTATTTCCTGTGGTCTGGAAAATTAATAAAAAATGTACTTACATAGTGCTAATGTGAACTTTATATATAAACATGCATTGATATACTAATTTATGTATTTATGCATATCTACATGTATGTAGAGCCCATATTTTGCTTACTAGTTTGAAGTAGTAGATTTAGTTTAGTGTAGTTATAGTTGACTCAGTTCAACTTGGAAAGCTTTTCATTAAGATAAATAGTTGTGTTCCATCTGTAATGAGCTTTCAAAAAAACTTGATCATGAATAATTATACAAATTTTCCATTTTACTGCACTTTATTACATTATCTTTCAGATTATGTCCAAGACCATGTCCACAGAGTTTCAAGCTGTTCTTCAGGGCTTTGAGGGCAGACCTTTATGCTTAGTCTTTTGGCAGAGGTTGGCTTTTAAAAATCAGAGTGAATGAAAGAATGGAAATAGTGCAAGTGGCATCAACAAAAGATAAAAAAAATATAGGCAGCTCTTTCAAGGCAATACTGGAGACTTAAATAATATAGAAAATAGATAAGTTATATACTTTCTAAATATTTTCCTCTCAGAAACAAACAACCTTGGAAGAAAATTCTCATCCTTTGAGAATTACTTTTGAAATGGTGAGTGTCCAACAAAAAGGTTTAAGTGCTTTGTCCTGCTGAGATCCATTTCTGTGCAAAGATTGAGAAGGACTTTTAGAAAATTGTATTTACAAATCACATTAGCATTATTTTTAATGGAGCCAGTCTTGATCTACTGCAGAGATGGAGATATTTGCAAATGCATCTCCTAATTTACTTCCTTAAGAACATATTCTATCACTTGTAAAATCCTAGTTACAAAGGAAACTGCAAATTGCATATCCATGTCATCAGTATGGTAAATTAGAAATAAGGTAACGTGTTTTCTTTTTCGTTGAGATTTTACTTAAAAGACTTCATGACTTGGTGGTAAGGGAAGAACATAATGAGGTCCTCTAGCCAAGTGTTTTGGTTTAGGAATGGTATTTGTCAATTTAGTACTCCCACTAAAAGGAACACTGCAGCCATTCCCCTCTCCTCCCTTCCCCCCACCCCTCAAAGAGACAAAACACAGGTTTAGATAAGAAGAATGTATTTGAAGCAGCAATGAAATAAAAAAAAACCAAGCAAATAAACAAACAAAAAAAACCCTCCAAACGTTAGGCAGCAATACTAATAATAAAAGTGTAGAAAAGATGGTGACTTACATGCCAAATGCTGACCTCTGACCACTGACCAAGGACCCCAAGTGACAATGAATAGCAGGGGATGGGTTTCCACTCCACCACGATTTTTCTCCAGGTGAAGCAAAAGTCCCTTATTTCCACCCCTAGCAGTGACTCAAGTGGCATAGACCAACAAACTAGAGTTGCCCACCAGGCTCCAGGCTCAACCCCCTCATACCCACCATGAAAAACTTAACTCTATTCTGGCCAAAACCAGGACACTGACATCAAACATAGCAGCAAGTTCTTTTATCATACTATTAGCCTTGAAATCTTATGTGAAACCTTTCCTTATTTACTTTGTAATCTTAAAATATTCCATAAGGCTTTTCTAAAGATGAAATCTGGTTTCCTTACTTCAGGAGTTTTCTAGCTGTACTGGTTTGAACAGCAAAACCAGTGAGACTTCAAGTCAGTAATACAATTTTTAATAGGGAAGAGGAAAAAAAGAGAAAAAACAAAATACACGCAATAATAAAAATAAAACCACTGACAGAGTCAGAATACAACCTGATACGCTGTCAGTCAGGGTGCTGGTGCAGTTTTCCTCCAAAGGGTCCAGCAATGATGTGGATAAAAACCTGGTTCTTCCTCAGGAATCCAGTGGAAAACGGCTGCCTTTGGCATTCTAAACCTCAGTTTTTATCTAGGTAGGAAAGGCTTGGCTCGTCCTCCTGGCTGGAGCATCTCCCAATGGGATGATGTAATCTTATCAGTTATACAGTAGGACTCAATGGCCCATTAACAGAAGATACTTCCCACAGAGATAAGGATGATCACCCTTATCAGTTATGGCCCATCAACAGAAGACATTTCCCACAGAGATAAGGATGATCACCCTTCTCAGATGGTAATAGAATATGTATGTTGTATTGTAAACCAGGACACTAGCAAAAAAAATTCATGCGTTGCTGGCAGGAAAAAGGGCAGAACTCTTATTTGAATATTTTTTCTTCCTATATAATGAAAAGCTTTTATTTGAAACAGATATATTATTTGCTCTAAATGTACAATACTTGTACAATTGTTTTAAACCTCTGTATGTCAGTGTCCAGTGAAAATATTGGGGAAAATTCAAATTAAAAAGAAAAAGAAAAAGAAAAAGAAAAAGAAATTAAAAAATAGGAAAAAGGGGATCTATGAAAAGGAAAAAGGGAAAGAAATTATTCACTATTAAGAGTGGGATGAAATACTGAACAAAATCTATTTAACCTTGGAAGACATATTTGTGGATCTAGAAGGAGAAACTGTACTTTTGTATGGCAGTCTAAAACACAAAGCAGGAGTTCTGGGTGTTATTCTGTGCTCCTCGGATTCTCTATGTGTGGAGGTGATTTGAAAAAATAAACAAACAAGCAAACAAACAAAAACCCAGAAATAATGGGGAATATCTGATCCTCTGCTTCTTTTACATCGGGACATATTAGCTTCAGATTCCTGGCTGCAGACTGACCCTACAGTCAGTCTGAAGGACACAAGGTTCCATCATCCTCTTGGACCCTCACCAAGACTATTGTGCTGAGGTAGATGGATGTCTTGGAAAGATTCTCAGAAGGTAGGAGAGAAGTGTTTGGATCTTTCCAGGGTCAGTTAGGCTTGAATCCCTTTATCTTCCATATCTTCAGCTACTCCAGTAAAGCAGCTTGTTTTACTCTTGGAAGGGCAGCAGTCTTCTCACCAACTCAGCACTATGCTTTTCTTCAGGAGATTTCAAAGTCTATGAAAACACTTCCCTGGAAGCGCTCACTGTACTCTGGTTTTCTTTGGAGACTGACGGATGATTCTGCACCAGACTTGGTTTTCGGGTTCAGCTAAAGACTCACTCTGCCTGGAATGCCTCGGTGTGTGAACTGACAGAGGCAGGCAGCCGGAACAACCACAAAACCACAGCTGAAATGCACAGAGTAAATTACCTTAGCTAATTACCTTGCTGAGCAAAGCAAAGCAGCACTCGTCTTACTCAGTGCTAGCAGGCAGCAGACCTGGTGTTTGCACCAATTGATCACAGGCCTGTGCACGTGGAGTTCACTTCCATGCTGTGATCTCTGGGCTTTTTATGACATCTGAACTTTGATCTTCCCTCTCCCAAAACAGGGAGCTTAAGCTTTTCCATGAGAGTGCCTCAAAGTCTCACGGAACACATTATCTCTATGCAGAAATTCTACTGCTCAAAACACAGGATAAACAGCAGTAGGCATAATATATATTTCCCACACTGTTATTCTCCAGACCTTGGCATTCCCAAATGCAAGGTCACTTGAATAAATCTACCACCCTCCTTGCTATTCTTCTGCTTTTACCTCTTTCCTCCCAACACTCAGTATTTGCCACAAGTTCAAGACTCTGGTGGGGATCAAGTATGGAAGCTCATGTCTAGGAAGAGCATATGGTTTAATTTCTCTCAGATTTCATATTTCACCTACTATTTCCTGTTTCTGTGGTTGGCTTTTAAGATGTTTCAAATTTTACTTGAGTTAAATCATACTTTTCAAGCTTTTTGTGACCTGCTGGTTTTGTGGTTCAGTTCTACAGCATTTTTCAGTATTAATAAAATTTGTCTGAGACTTTTGAAACCCATTTTACTTTTTTTTGCTTTTTTCCCCCCTTCAATATAATTCATGTCAAAACTGTATTTTTGGAGGAGAAATATATTTTATTATATTTTAAATAGGAGTAGAGAACAATTAAACCCTTCAGGAAACATTTAGAAGCTAAATAAGATCAATCTTCTGTCAGATAAATCCCAAAGAACTAATTCCTTCGGGCTATATCCTTCACACAAAACCTTCTGTTTCAAATTAAACTTTTCTTCATCAGTATTAATTAGGCAATAACTACACTTAAGAATAGACTAGAAGATCAAAAGGGCTATTGGTATTTCTGACAGCGCTGAGAGATTAAAGATACTGGTGGTCTGTAGAAGGAACCTTCATTTGAGCTGTTAATAAAGCTATCTTTAGTCTGTCCATTTGTGATATTGCTGTGCTCCTTCTTACCTCATTACCAGGTATCAGACTGCTTCAAAACCTACATACATTTATTCAGTCTCCACGGTTGTGAGGCAGGATACTCAGTGGAGCAATTAAAAGAGGATGAAACTGCTGTGTTAAAGATTTGTAGGTAGCTAAAGATGAAGATGAGTGCCTAGTGGGATTTTGAAAACGATTTATGTGTTAGGATTACAGCAGCACCTTGTGTCTGAGATACTTGATGTCTAGCTGTTACTTCAGGTACTGTTCTCCAAAAGCAACTTGAAAGCACACTGTTTATTCAAGTTTTTCAAACTGGATACAACATTTCTTCTCTTTGATCTTCTTTTTCCTTTTTTGCTTTGGTTTGCCTTTCCTAATGCTGCCTTCCCTTCCAGAAGTAGTTTCATTTCTCCTCTCTCTGTTTCCAAATCCAACCATTAATTCAGAGAGAATAACCTAACCAATTGCTCCTTCTCAGCAGCAGTTCAATCAATTGTCATCGCGGTGCTCTTCCATGGATCAAATAATCACGAGGGCTATAGCTATGCTGTTGATTCCATGCAAATTGCTTAATCTGCATAAGCCTGAGCTAGATCCAACACTGGATGGTTCAGAACAATCTCATTCTTAAAGATGAGGCTTCGGATACTAAGTATTTGGTGTTAGATGTAGGATTCCTGAAATTGTTTGAAGTTTTCTTCGTTCAGTCAACTTTCTAATTATTTTTTCCACTTATGTTTCCATCAGAAAAATGCTGTTGTGCATAATCATACAGGTACAAATAAAGAGTAAAAATAATGCAAATATTCAAAAATCAAGGTGCAAGAAATTATCTCGTGGTTTATTTAACCTGTTTCATTGTAATATTTCTATAAACCTTTTTACTGTTATATACAATTTTCTTTTTTCCTTACTTAGGTGAAGTTAAAATATCTTTTTATCCTTGTCTGCCTGCTTGGGAGTGGATGGTGTTTGATGATGACTTAATTTAAGTGATAGTCAAATTATTAATGCCATCCTGAATTCTCTGATCAGCTCATAGTACTTGTGAACCAAATAAGTTATCACAGTCACTAAATTAGTTTTAATTTAAGAAAATTAATGGCAGGTCCTGAAAGTAAAAGTGCAGTCTCGAATCCTGTGGACAAGTAACTGAATAATTAACCAGTAAAAAGTGGCTCACAGTTCTCTTAGAAAAACCTAAACAAATTTCTATTACAAGTACTAAATGATAAAATTATTATTTCTATAATCAAAAGCAATGAAAATAAAATATAAGGGATTCACTTCTTTCTGCAATATTACTGAAATATATGTACACCCCATAAAAGGTTCATACACCAAGAGAAAATTTGTCATTAATTTTACATGTAAAAAACACAAAAGGAGCCTTATTTAAAGAAATTCTCATAAGGCTGCAAAACCAAATGCTCAAAGATAAGGAAAAGCTTAATTGAGATTGTTGTGCAACACACTCTCATTTAATAATGTGCTGTAATTGGAATGCATTAGAGAATTATATTGCATGATAACTCTTAAATTTTGGCAGTTGAGTAATAATAACAAAAATGCAGTGGTAAGAAATTATACAATTAGACCAAAAATTCTGTGGTAGAGAAATTTTGTTTTGTGGTCAGATGCTTCCTTTTTTGTTTGCTTTTCCTAATGTTTTTTCTTCTAGAATTTAATAGACAAACAAACCCAAATATTATAGAATTGTTCCATGAAAAATTTTGGCTCCACTTGGGGTTGAAGAATACAACTAATAATACATCTGTACTGGAGAAATTATCTTTAAGATGTTCCTATTTGTACACATGTATAAATACTACTTGTATTGTCAGAAATACACAATCCTTTGCATGACTGTCAGTTTGACCAATGTTTTTTCTCTCATCATTACTCTAAAAAAAATCCTTAAGAAAAAAGTACACCAGTGTCATCAAATAGGTTTCAAATGTAATCAGAAGGGAAAAAAACAGCTATCTCCCTGCAAATAATTTTTCTTTTTGCCTTTGAGAAAAATATAAATGTGATCTTGGAAAAGTAAAGGTTTAGTTGATCTTCAACTAAACTTCAAATGTCTTCAGTTAGACTGTTAAATTTATTATCAGGAATTTTACATCATGTCTTATCACCATTGTCTTGCACTGATGTTTGTTATGGTTCAAGAAAAGTCGCGTCCCATTACTGACTATCAAATCATATTAAAGAATGCCAGCTATTACAACATAGTGCAAGACTAACAAGATATGATAGAAAATTACTGCTTTGATAAGACTTTCAAATCACATTAGGTAAGTAATACTGCTGCCTCACATTCTCTTTGCACAGAAAACTGACACTCAGTATTCATTTTTGCTCCCATTTTCTATTAGATGGGAAAATAATCTTGAAAAACTAGGAATAATTTGGCTGTCAAGCAAGCTCCCTTAGGATATCATGATCTATACATCCACAAACACAAGAGTTTTAGGTAACAGAACTTGATTATTTCAAAGTCCAGTCTCTAACTTTTTTTTTTTCTTCTTCTTTTTGTACTAAAAATTGTGGAGACAAAGTTTCATTTTCTCAGCAGGGTAAAATCTGGTGTCTCAGACCCAATTTTTCAAAAGTCTGCTATGACACAGGTGGTGAAGAGAAAACATGCCAGAGAAGGATCTGTTCTAAACCCTTTGTATTCTGTCCCACCTTCTGAGACATGTACCAAAGCAGAGTATACCAATTCAAATGCATTCTTAAATTTCAGCATAGAAATATTATTAGTATGTTACTTTTGACACTGTGTCTCACAGCATCCCTGTATAACCCAGTAAGTGGGGATTAGATGAGTGGAGAATGAGGTGGATTGAGAGCTATCCCAAGAGAGTCATAATCATTGACACGGGGTCTAGTTGGAGGTCTGATCTCCAAGGAATCCCCAAGGAATGGTGCTCCCCAAGGTTCAATACTGGGCCCAGGACCTGGATGAAGGAGAAGATACCTCCTCAGCAGGTTCAGTGACAACACAAATCTGGGAGGAATGGCCGATACCCCAGAGTATTGTGCAGCCCTTCAGAAGAAGAAGCCCTTCACTCTCCACCCCTCAACAGAGTGGGAGATGGGCAAAAAAGAACTGCCTAAAATTCATCAAAGGCAAATGGGGAGTCCTGCACCTGGGGAGGGTTAATCTCATGGACCAGTACAGGCTGGTGGCAACCTCCTGGAAATCAGTTCTGCTTAGAAGGACCTGGAAGACCTGGTGGGCAACAAGCATATAGCAGTATCCTTGTGACTTTTTGCTGTTTTGAAGATTTTGAGTATATGCGGTTAAATATAAGCTGAACATCTTGTGAGAATTGTGTCAAGGATGAAAGATGGAGAAGTTAGATATTCCATCATACTGTCTTCCAAACAGGACACCCTCATCTATTGGATCATACAAAGTGCTTGAAGCTACTCTTTCCCATTGGCATTTTAACAGGGGCTCATTCATGACACCACATGTATTCTGTGGAATCAAGATATCATGAAGAGAAAATGAACAGCATTTCAAACACTTCATGACAAGAAGGGAGATATGGCTGTACTTTGTAGTCTACTGATAACTTTTTTAGATAAATTGAATTCAATATTGTAATTATCACTGGGTGTGTGTATATTGTGCATGTTTCTTTGTTCTCTTTTGGGTTCTTCCTTCATTTATTCCTTCTTAAACAGAAGGAATTAATCATTCCTACCAAAACATTAGATTGAGCATTTTCAATTTGAGACTTTTAGTCGGCAACATTTACAGTTAACATTTACAGCAATGTCTCTCATGTTTATTAAATACTTATCCTGTACTTAAAATATTTTGTATCTTCAAATTTTAAGTTATGTTATTAAGAGCTACTTTTGTCACTGGAAAATCACAGAGTGAAATTAATGCATTTCCTACAGATTTCCTTGGGAACCAGTAAATGCCGTATGCATTTTTGAATGGTGACAAGACATGAAACAAATGAATGTATTTGAATAATTAATTGAATATTTTGAAAAAAAGTATGACAGATAATGCCTGTATGTATATTAACTGTGCAGTGCTGTAGTTTTTTGATTAAGGGTGTTTGCTACTTCATACTCTTGCCATTACACTGTTAAGAAATGTAAGTTAATTTGCCATAGTTAAATGTTTATAAAACCATGCAACTTATTGTTTGATTTCTTGTCATGTTCCTTTCTGAGTGATCATCTCATTAAGATAATGTCTGCAGTCTGTAGTCATAAAATTATTCTTAGTTCTATATTTTCCTTTAAAGCTGCCACTGCAATAAATTTGGAATATTTCTCATCTATCAAATTGATTATAGATAATATAGATGATAAGAGATACATAGTTTTGCTATTTCCTTGTTGGATTTAGGTATTTTCTCCTGTTATTCTGATTTTTTCAGCTGTTTACTTTGTGGCTTTAAAGCTCATTCATCATGCATTTGTTGCCTACTAGGGTGTGAACCAGTTCTGGGACTGCAAATCAAAACTTGGCTATTTTAAGTGCATGGTGCTGACTAAATAGATTGAAAGAAAGAACATTTGACTTCTAACTATAACAATTAGCACTTTTTTTTTTGTTGTGTTGCTATTTACATATTGATGTAGAAAGGAAAGAAGCTAAAATAAACAACAACCAGAATTTTTTTTAAAAAAAATTATTTCTTGATTCTTCTCCAATACTCATTGTTGGCACCAACTCCACTGAATTGTTTGAATTTTACTGTAAATTATTGTAAGTCAAAAATATTCATTAATAGTCAAATTTAAAGAATGTTCACTGTCCTTCACAAAGATATGGGATCTTCCTCTTAATTGAAGGAGTCACCTGTGGAAGTTTTAACTGTAAAACCCTATTTTGTACACTTCTAATTTGCATCTACACTTTGTCTATTGCTGATAAATTTCTCAAACTAGCTGCTTTTCTGCATGCAAGCAATCAGGCATGCTTTACCCGTACAGAAAGTACTTACAGGGTTCTGTTGTGTTACTCATTAGTGCTCAGAAAAACAGCAGAATTCCTAGTCAATCAAACCAATAAACTGCTGCTTCTGAGCTACCACAAAATTAAATTCAAAAATTTATTTCCATTTACAGTGTTGGACTGAAGTTATCAGAACATTTGTACACTCTCAGAAACACTCATCTCTTATTCAAAGAGAACTAGATGGCAACAAACTCATTAGCTTTCAGGAGTACTATCTTCACTATTAAATGATGGATGAATAATTAAAACAATTTGACCTTGATCATATGATCAATGAAAAATGAGAGTGGGAAGAGGGGATAATAATTGTCCTCAGTATTTTGGCCTCATCCTTGCAGCCCAGTACTGATGTGCAGTCAAGTCTCATCATGCTTGGCTCAGTGATAACACATTGTCCCAGGGGACCCCTGGTCCTTATCTACAGGGCTAATTTTTAAGCATGCAGTTCCCATCTTATACTGAAGCAAAGTTCCTGATACCTCAGGTGCAAAACATTGAATTTCCTTTTGCTGGCCCTCATGAAAATTTTGTAGGTCCAATTCTACATCTGAGTGTTTTCTGTCGTGTTGCTTCAGCTTGTGAAGGGTGCATTTTCATCCATCACCCTGACAGTAATGATGCCTTTAAATGGCATAATCCCTTTAGTGGGACTTGAGGAACTTTTTGTAACGTGTCCATCTGGTCCTTTTCCTGTAGACCTCTACCTCTTCGGTGCGATGATCTCTTTCTCACTAACCGGTAAACATCTCTGCAGCTTCACAACAAGGGTTTTATGGGTAGAACACATCAAAGCTCTGTCAATCTCTCAGCTCTCTCTGCCCCAGCTCTTTGAAAGCTGTATGATCCCATGACACTCAGCTAGGTTGTCACAGAGCATTGCAGCCAGACCCCTCAGGGGAGGGACAGACAGAGCCTGTGGATGCACTTACATTTCTAATGTGCAGAATTGGAGTTCTTTTACAAGCTGGGGTCTTCTGAAAGCTGAGGAAGAGCATTATGCCCAGTATATAAACTGAGGAAAGCTCGCAAGACGGGACCATTCATTATTCATATCCAGGCAGGACGTCAGTCAGCAGCTGGTGAGGAACTTTATTGTCTGTCACTTCTTTTTGTTGGGTTTTATTCTTCTCTCCTTTCAATTAATTAATTAAAATAAAATAAAATAAAGTAAAGTGATAATAATAATAATAATAACAATAATAATAATAATAATAATAATAGCTATACAATGTTATTAGTAGTATATTTAGTTTCAGCTGTTAAATTGTTCTTAACTCATGTGGTTTACCTTTGTATACCGTTCTTCCCATGGGGGAAATAGCTGACATTGTTTGAAAAATGGGGTGGAACTGCATTTAGACATCTAATTAAACACGGCTGCTGACAACAGTAAAGAACTGAGGGCAACAATGAAGCCAAAAGCTCAGTGAAAGCAAACTATTCTTATTGCATTTTCCTGAGGGCAGAAATTAAGGTCAGTTTGTCATCTGATACTGTATTCTAAAAGTGCTGTCAAGTATGACCATGGCCCTGGGTGCCACATTCAGACGCCTCTTGAATACTTCCAGAGAAGGTGACTCCACCACCTCCCTGAACAATTTATTCCAATGCCTAACCACTCTTTCAGTGATTTTTTTTTCCTAATATTTAATCTGAATCTCCCCAGTGTTATTTAAGGTCAAGGGTTAAAGCACTTCAAGAGAATAGCTCACTAGTATATGACTTGCATTTCATCTCTCAAAAAATTCCCCAAAACTTGAGCTGGTGTTAGGGTTGAGATCTTGTCTTTACTGTGACTTAATTCTTTGGAGTTTTGCCTCATCTTTCTGGATTTCTATCTTGCCAAGTAAGACACTTGCTACTTTAGACCCTCATCCCATGAGAACACCAAGACTACCAGCTAGAATATTTATTAAGGGCAAAGGGTGACAGGGTCAGGTTTTCTGCTGATTTAGCATGTGTGAATGCTGGAAGCTGGGCTCCAAAATGCATATCTGCATGTATTTTCTAGCGGTATTGATGTAGGTTTGTTATTTAAAATTGAGGACAGGTAATATCAAATTATCTAATTCGACAATTATTTGTTGCTGTGGAATATGCTTGTCAGCAGATTGGGAATATATGGGAACAATAAAGGGAGCAGATGCACATGCACACACACACCCCGAGTTATTTTTTGCAATGTATTTTATTGGAATTCACGTCAGGGCCATCACAATTGTAATCCATAACACACAGTGTGCCTCTGGTGAAGCCCATGCCCAGAGGCTGCATCGATAGCCTTTGTTGCTCACTCACCCTGCTAATGTGAAAATGAGAACTGTGGGGTGAATCCTAATAGCTTCTGTCAGGCCTCTTAGGATGAGTGTTTGTATGACTGCATTGGCTTCTCATTTATCCTTGCTATCACCTACCTATTCATTTCTCTCTTGGCATTGAAGGTGAAATCCCTTATTCTCTTTCATCATAGTTGACAGTAGCACCGAAGCTTTCTCTTCTGTGTTACAATATTCTTCTTTCTAGAGCATGGAGACATTTCATCAGGAAAAAACATAAACCAAAACAAAACTGACTTTTTGTATAGGAATGCTATTTACACACAATGTTTTTCAAACTGATAATAGTTTGGGGTTTTTTTCTGCTGATTTGACATGGACAGAAATGTTCACAATATTTAGTTATTATGGAAAATTTACAAAGTAAAAGAAATTACTTCTAATAGATGGATTCTTATTTATTCAAAGCTAAAAAAAATATAACTGTGTTATCTCTTTTAAGTGTTTGGACTACATGTTTTTAAGCACTGCCCTATTTCTAGGAAGAGCTATGGCATGCCTAGCAGTCTATAAGATGCAGATGATCAGATTTAATGAAAACTGGAGTTCCATTTTGCCCTTTGGCTCTCTGAATCAATGCACTCTGTGAGGAATTGCATAAATTTCTGAGACACATGGTCTTCTGCTTGTCATGCTCGTAAAACTGGCTGTTTGAGTCATGGAACATACAATATATATCCTTTCCAAACTTTGCCACATGCCATTCAGCTTGACTGAAAATTTCTTGTTGAGTTTCTATGTTGCTTTTCACAGTGCACAGCTGGACAAAAAAAATACTTGAACTACCAGTAATGACTTAACCTCTGATAGTAATAGAGAGCAGATGAAAATATGACTTAGTTGCTGGGCTAAGTTTATTTGTAATTACTTTGTCTCACTAGAGAGGCCTGCATCTAGGCCTGTATTGAATGCAGTCAGTAAATGAGATATTTTACAAAGGAAAATATAAATGAAAATATAAACCTAGATGTCATTTTAAGGGTTCTACAATGTGAGCAATGTGAACATATTTGTGAATATGATGAAAATTGGAACTTTTAACTTCAAAAACAGCAGAACCTCTGCCCATATAAATAACAGCAATAAAATATATTCTTTAACCTCTGTATAAAACAATATTGGGATGGGCATGCCCTTCAGTTAAAAATATTGGAACTGTAAGTGCCTTCATGGACAGAATGGGAGCTTCAGACAAATTTATCAGAAAAACCCTCCAATTGAGTCATAAGGTGCAGAAAAGCCTCCCTTGCTTTCCAAACTGCTTCTCAGAGACAAGTTTACCTGTGGCTGGATCCAATATTAGCCCCACATTTAGCCAGTGGTTTATGTTTATAAAATTATACTGGTGCAATTGAACCTTTAAATAACTTTAACCTAGAGGACGAAGGATGAAAAATAAAATATAATTATATAAATACAATTACTTTTTAATTTAAATTGATTATTATAGTTATGATGTTTAGACAAAAGAACTTGATAAGAACTATTTCCTAAAAAATATGGATAATTGTAACTACTAGTAAAATGCAATACTTTTGAAGCAATATTGAAGCAAATATATTAATTATATTGAAGGAATTATATTAAAGCTAACAAAATGATAAGTAGTGATTCATATTACTCACCTGCATGAACAACTGTGGATAAAACTCTTGCTTGGCTTCGAGAAGTAACCTTGAGAGCTGTCCCCACTCAAGGAAATTATTTTCACACACATTCAAGAGACTTCATGTTAGAAGTCTTCACAATGAAACAGTGGTGTTTTATAGTATAGTGATTGAATGTCAGTCATGTACATTTCAGGATAATGTGTTGTCAGGCTTATTCAGTAAAATATGCTTTGCTGTTGAAAAAGGCATTATCGGCTATGGCTTCTTCTGCTCAACCTTTCCAACTCTCACTTCACATCAGGGACTGCACATCCCTTCTGGTTCCTGCCTCAGTCAGAGAGATCTGTCTTGCACGTTCTGTCAGTGGGTCTGATAGTTTGGTCAAACTGGTCATACCATTCTTCAACACTAAAACAGGGGTTCATTTTTGCTCTGTCTTATCGCTGGTCAACAGACCTTCCTTGCTCAAACCATCATTGATAACTTGTAAACAAGACACAGTTTGGGCTGCTCTAGGCAGAGTCTCCTGTTACAGATGCAACATTATACTAGTCCATTTATACAGTTAGAAACCACTGAAATCATAGAGTCATAGAATGATTACAGAGTGGTTTGAGTTGGAAGATGACCTTAAAGATCATCTGGTTCCAGCCTGTCTGCCATGGGGGGCAATGAATCATTTCATGCAGTTTTCTATCTAACTGCCATAGGAACACAACTAAAATGGTATCCCCAAAAGAGTATTTAGTCACAAAATTGTTAGAAAAGTAAGAGGTAGGAAAGACCTATTACAGAATTTAAGACATTTTATTGCTACAGTGGGATTTTTTTCCCCCCCCTACAGAATTGAACTTTTTATAGAGTGAGGGATTAAAAATCTTCCTTATCTCTCACATATCAGCCATCACTATCTGGAAATAGCATTTGTTTTTCAGATTAATTTATTTTCCTTTAATTTATCTCCAATAGTTCTTTATACTTGTGTATGCTAATCATTTATTCTCTGTTCTGGGTGTCAGATTATAATTATGTTGCTCTTTTGCCTGTGTTTAAAACCCCTAGATATATTTAGGCTGAGTTTCTTAGAGGAGCTTTAGAAAAGATAGAGTTACATATCCACTGATCTTCAGAAGATTAATGGCATTTGGGCAAAGAGCATGCAGTCTTCATTCTCTACTTTTGAGGCAAAGTACTTCTTTCAGCACATTTAATCCATATTAAAATCTCTTGCTGGACTAATTATCTTCCAGCATCATGCAATATGCAATTACAGTGATATTCCATGTTCAGATGAATCATAATTATCTTCCTATCTATTATCTCCATATGACTATGTGCTTTTGCATATACTTATCATCATTGGAAAGGGTGATTTTAACTGTTATATGTGCATTTTAATACTGTGTCAGTATATCCATTAGGAGATATTTATAATTATTCCCCCATAGAAGTAACTGCATTGATGCATTTTTAAATATTTTCTCAGAAGAAAAATCACATCTCTTTTACCAAATGAACCTTAATATGAACATGCTCATTTGTTTTACCTCTCCAGAGTAAATTTCTCAAATAACATTGAGCTTTTCCCTTTATTGCAGTGTAGTATTGGTAGCATACTTCTAATTGCCTTTGCTTCTACACATTCACATACCTATTAAAAAAAACCCTTCAGATTTAATGTCAGTCCTTCTGCCATCATCTCTGGAAGTCAAGTCAGGCTTTACAGGCATTGAAGCCATAGCCAACACTGGGTGGCATAAGAAGAGCTTTCATAAGTTTGTTAATGTCAAAAGGCGATCTAGAAAAACATTGAACCAATACTTGTTGAGCATGATCTTATAACAAATATGCATGGAGAAAAGGTAGAGGCCTGAAATGCAGATTTGGGTTTTTTTTCCCCAAGTCTTTAACAATACCAGTAGAAATTGAGTCACCTGGTCCTGGATTCAGTTTATGGGAATGGTTCAAAACTGTGTCAGAGGAAGGAGGTTTAGACTGGGTACCAGGAAGCATTTTTCTACTCAGAGAGTGGATAAGCACTGAAACAGGCTTAGAGAGAGATGGTCCATGTTCCAAACCTGTCAATGTTTAAGAAGTATTTGGACAATGTCCTTAAGAGCATGTTTAAACTGTTGGTCAGCCCTGAATTGGTCAGGCCGTTGAACTGAATGATTACTTCCTTTCCAACTGAAATACTCTAGTCTATTCCACAAGTAAACTGTTTATGACTTAGTTCCATTATGTGATTCCCCACATTTACAAAGGACTTTATGCATCATATTTCATAAGAAGAAAATCCCTGTAAAATTCTCATATTCTCAGTGTGGTTATTTAGGTTATATTCCTATGCCACTGTTATCACTTTCTAGAGGCCATACATCATTCATAATCAGTATATAAAACAAATGTATTATTTAAAATATGTTTTCCCAAACCATCTTCTAATAATTCCCATAATATGTTGTCAGTTCTCAATGTCTACTCTATACCAGCTATTTAAACAATTCTTTGAACTACTTGGCTGGGATGCAATCTCCTCATTTCTCAAACAAGCATATTCTACGGTTTGAGAGTGGTTGATCTCATTTTTTTGAAGCTTAATATCCTTGAAGATGTCTCAGAATACACCATGAGCAATTCCTTGAGTTGCAAAGTTACATCTCTGAAAACAGTCTATATAACCCTGGAAGCTAGGTGATCCTGTATTATGAATGATGTGTGCAGTCCCTGTTTCCTGGTTGGTTCATTTTCTTTTATCACTAATTTCTTTCTAACATATCACAGTGAAAACTTATAATAATTGATGTCATATTTTACGAATCCCTTTCTTTAATTCTGATAATGGGATAAGCCTAAAACAATTAAAAACTTCAAATGTCTTCAGGTCACATTTTTAATAAGAGCCATTATTTTAGTTCAACATGTCCATGAAAATGAGTGCCATCTCCACATGCTCCTTCCTTTGCGAAGTAACGTATTTTACAGGATGTTGTTTTGGTTTTTTTATTTCATAAGCTGCAGTATAATTTTGGGGTGGATGATGATTTTACCAAGTTTATGTGTTATATCCAGTTTATATGATGCCATTATCAGCAGAACAGTTTTCAGACTAAAGCCTTGCTCAAATCCAGGAGGTATATAAAAATCCGATACTTGCATGTAGATAAGCCATAAAAATTCAATTAAAAATCTTATTATAAGGAGACAATGCTAAAAATTCAAATATTAATTTGAATTAAGTCATAATGAATTCTGAATAACCCACAAAAATCAACAATTTCAGTTGAATTAAATCAATATCAGATTAAAAATTGGAGACAATTTCTTGGATTTTTCCAGGTGAATATAAATATTTATCAAATGATTTTCAAATGACTTGAACTGTTTAACCTTTTAAATCAAAGGACAGCTTGATATTACAGAAATTCAAAGGAATTTTTATGGAGAATGTTCCCTTATTTAGTTAAATTAAGAGAAAACTAACTAAAGCTGGGGAAAGGGCTTTATTTAAAAGTGGAGTCCTAATAAAAACTCTGCTTTGGGAATTTCATAGTCTGACAGTCTTTCTCTGTGAAAGTCTAGAGCAATAAAGCAGAATGAGCACTTGATATTATTAGCCCGTATTAAATTAAAGTTGTGCCAAAACTAGATTAAGCTAAATTATGTTTCTCTCCCAAAACAAGCAAGACAGCTGTTAAAGAAAATTTAAAATTAAAAATTGCAGAGTCCTTATTTATGCTCAATTGAATGTATGTAATCTTGGTGAAATCTGAGTGATCCCAATTTTTGAGTGTAATTTGTAATTTGTTTTTACAAAATGCTCTCATTTATTTTAACCAAGCTAGATCTTTTTCTTTAGCATGATTTGATGTTTATCTTTTCCACTGCATATTTAGCCTTCATTCATGCATAAGTTTTAAAATATAAAACAGATATTGAAAAAGTAATGATGTATTTCCTATGGTTTCTGTCAAACCCATTGAACAGAATTTAAAATAATATTATTAATTATTTTTAATATGATATGCTATTTATTTTAAATATTATATTAGTAGTAAATATACTTAATCCATTTAAGTGCAATGAGTGTTAAATTTTCAGAAATATAAATTCTTGTTTCATTTCTGAACAACAAAAAAATACAAGGTCAGTGTGTTTTAGTGTTTTGCCAAAAATATTTGCTGTTTTTCTTTTTTTTTTTTTTGTTTTTTTTTTTTTTTTTTTGTTTTTCCTAGTAAATAAAACAAAGTTACAGAAAAGTACTTGGAAGTTCATGTAAACTGGAGGTCATTAAATTCCTACAGTTTAAAAAGTTTTGCCTTGTCATATAACATAGTAACTGTGATAATTTTTCACAATTAGTTCATGAGATAGTCCTTATTGAAGGAACCACAATGGTGTTCCACAGCTATGAAGTTGGAAAGTGGGGGATTCTTTCTATTGATCATTCAGTGTATTCAATAAGTTCTGGAAGGTTACTTTTCATTAAAATGAAATTTATGACATTTATTGAAGCTACCTCAGAAACAATAAAAATGTTCACCAGTGAGAATATCTTATTGTCAGAAATTATTTGCACAGGAGGCAACCTAAAGTAGGAGGCAATTCAAAGACAGAATGTAACATCAATCTAACAAATATGTTTGATTATATTGCATTAGAGAGTAAGAACAAGACTACAGACATTTGCCTTTCCTATTTCGAATAAACTTATTATTTTCCTCCCACATTTTTTAACTTTTTCAAGGAACATTGATGCTCAGAAGAATGGGCAATGATGCTACTTTTAGATATATGGTACAATGTCCCTACAAAATCTTAAATGAAGTGAACTCACTTGAAGTAGCAATATAATCATAGAATACTTTGGGTTGGAAGGGCCCTTAAAAGTTATTTTAGTTCCAAGCCCTGTGCTGTGCCCAGGGACCCCTCCCACTAGGCCAGGTTTCTCCAAGCCTCATCCAGCCTGCCCTTGAACAGTTCCAGGAATGGGCCACACACATCTCACATCTCATTACCCCCACCATAAAGAATTTCTTCCTGATATCTAATCTACAGATATCTTCCAGTTTGAAGTCATTCCTCTTTTTCCTATTACTACATATTCTTGTAAAAAAATGTTTTTCCACCATTCTTGTAGGTTCCCTTCAGGTACTAAAAGGTCATAATTATGAACCTTAAAAGAGAAAGGTTGTAATGGTAAGATGATTTAAATTTATACCTAAAATTTGTCCACAGATATTGTGCTAAACTGGAAACCAATGTAAACATGCAAATGCAATCTGTCATTAGTTCAAATGTGCATAAAGTTAAAACTGGAATCTTAAACCTGATAATGTCAGAAGTATCTGAAATCTACTTCAGGTATTCAGTTTTTGTGCAGTCCAAAATAAAGACCTTACAGAAACAGAAACAGAAAATAAAAATGATGGTTTTCAAATGTTTTCCTCTAAGATATAAATTTCACTTCTCATAATATTTTGGATCTGTCAAAAATAAGAAAAATAATTTACTTTAAAAACTTATTGAATGTATATTTATTTAAATGACAGCTGTTCAGATTTATATTGGAACTTCTCTTTTTTCACTGTGTTTTCATGTTTATTTTCAGGAATGTTGAGGAAAAAATATTCCTGAAGATATGGCCATATAATATTCAGAACAAGTGATGTCAGACATCTATAAAGCTAGCAAGACAATTAAGTAAATAACAGTGTCTAAAGACTCATATATTATTTCCATAATTTACTTTTTTTCTACTCACCCCTGACATATCTTCCCCAGGTAAGGTGGACAATGAAAAGAAAAATCTGAAAACATTGCAAAATTGAAAACAATTGATCGTATAGCTCTCATTTATAGCTCATACAAATTTATGTAAACATATATCAGACTGGTACTGGCAAATTGCCAGTGTCATTCTCATCAATGCTTCTGACTCATTCCATTACCCAACAAGGATGGCCTAAATCCAAGCCTAATCTCTGGTTTGAAAATCTGCATTTTTTCCTGAGAGAGGATCAGATTTCCTTCCTAGCCTGTCACTCCTTATTGCAATCCTAATGTAACATATAATGGTAGTGCAGCATAGTTTGGAAATTAACCACAAAAGAAATTATGTCATCCAAGTCTCTTCTGAACATCTGAAACAAAGAACTTATTGCCCCTACAATATCACATAACTAATTTGTCATCCTATGAACAACCATTAAATGATATAATATGAATAAACCTTAAAAGTCTCCAAGACAGTTTTGGAAGGATTTTTAATTACCTCATAAATTGTGGACTGAGATACAAAATGGGGTGAAGGCATAGGAGAAAGAGAACGTTAGTAGTGGGAATTGCAAAGTGAATGATGTGATTTATCTCAGCTAAAACAGCAGAGATTTTGAGGAGATAAGATTGTTACTGTCCTACCTGCAGTCCCTCATTAGCCATTTTAGTGCAATGAGTGAACCAACTCTCCAGGTATTCCTCTAAGACAGCACCCCTGAGATTTTTCATTACAGCACTTTATCTGGAAATAGGCACAACACAAAAGACTCATCAGTTTAAATATCATAATATTTCAGTCTAAAACCAACTGAACAGTAAGAGTTTCATTAATGAAAAAGATTATTAAAGTAATGTTTTGGTGACTGCTTTTCAAACATAGATACCTATTTGTCTCCTGTAAGCATTGATAGTGAAAGTATCTGTGTCACCTCAGAATTATAGTCAATAATCTAACATTTCAATGTTCCTCAATGTTCAATGTAATAGCCTATTCTTATAATCACAACTATTAACCTGAGAGATTTTTCTGCAACAAGTAATGTGTACAACATATTAATTTCTGACAAATTTTGATCACACAGCCTCTTATTTTTATTAGTGTTAGTGCCATGTTGCTTAGATGTTATCCATTTTGATAGGTTTATACATCTCAAAGAAAATACACCCCCACTTTCTTTATTGAAAGAAAGTAGAAGTCAGATAAAAGACATTACAGCTATCAAATCTCAGGAGTTTGTCAGAAATTGCACAGCATCTTCTGAATACTAAGATGCCAGTACAAATAACACTTCAAGGTAATTCTGTTTGGAGGTCTAGGAGTGTCAGGTACTGAACATTGTAATTACTCTAGCTAATGTGGATGATTAAATGAAAGTTTCTCTGGAGTAGACTCTGAAAAATCTATTATGGCTTTGGTACAATAGAGAAAAAGATTATGGAGGGATATCATTCATATATATATGCTTTATAATATATTTCATATATTCAGGTTTGACTTGATACTTTTCCCAAGGGATACTAAGACACTTGTGGGAAGTTTTTGTCGAGTTTTTAGAAGTGTTTATCACTTATTCTGCATTTAGGGTCACAGTAGCAGCAATGGATATACAGTTTAGAAATCTTCATATTCCTGACATAAAAGAATGTTCACATCCATAATTGTAGAAGCCCAGAAAAAGGGTTAATGGGTGTGTCAACCAAGGACTGTTGCATAGGAGCATGCTATGGAAACAGACAGGAAAGAACAGGATATGGCTGGAGAAGGGGGCCGTATGGAGGTGGGGCAGCACTTTTCTGTGGCAAGTGGCCTGTCCTGGCTCCTGGAGATAAGCACAACAAAGTACATTGCAAGATCAGGGACGAGTCAAGCAGTAGGCAAGACCAGTAAAGGAGGAAACAAGAGCACCAAAGACCTCCAAAGCCCTTCTATCAATTTCCAGAAAGGCCTAGAAGAATGAACAGTACATGCTAACTCTTGCGTAACGAGTGAGAACCTTAACCCTGAGACAGGGAAAACTTATCCATAGAAAGGCATCCCCACAAACCCAGGTGGTGAGCCTGAGAACCCTGGACACCCTGTTGGCCAGATCAACACTGGACCCAGGACTGATGATCTCCTTTCCTCTTTTTCTCTCTCTCTCTCCCTCCTCTCTCCTGTCTCTTATCTCTTTTCCTTACATTTCTCTTACTACTAGATGATTAAAGACTAACTTGTGCCAATTTCAGTGACAAGTGTATAATTTATTAATAAAATTTGCAAGCTTTTTTGGGTCTTTGACATATGTTCCTCTTCTCCCATGGGCCTTTGTGAGTCTTGGATGCTTCATTCCTCTTAGGAGTGGGACGTGACAAAAATATTTGAAAGACATGTCTTTAAGCTGAGGAATATTTCTTTCACTACAGGCACAAGACTGTAGAAATTTTGGGAGGTGTTGTTTTGTTTTTTCATGAGCTTTTCATAAATTCTGATTGTATTAGCTTTTTCCCCCCCAAACCCTATCCAAATCAATAGAAATCTTCCATGATGGAATTGGACTTCTTTAATGCATTGAAGACTACACTTGAAAATTATACAGCTTCTGAAGAAGCAATTTCATCATCAGAAAACACTGGAACATTTCTAGAATTTGAAGATTGTAAAGCTTCAACTGTAAAATAGTAAACAATGTAATGGATTTTTTATTTTTCCTGGCTCAGGGAGCTCAGGGTACGTGCTATTTATTTTGAATTGGAGTCAGATGCTGTATTATGGGTACCTAACTGGCACATTGCAATTCCTAGGCAGCAAAGTCTGTCCTACTTGGTAAAGTTGTAGTTCTTGTAGCAGTCTGTAATGATGCCTTACACTTAGTAAAGAAAATTAGGTACCTCCAGGGAGCAATTCAGAAAACCTAGGCAAGTTATCAGTCTTTCTCTATTGGCAGCATAGAAAAATGCATTATTCTACAATGATTCAGTAATTCTGTGCTCAGAATGAAACCTCCCCAAAAGCAAAGAATTGTGTAGGTAAAAAATATCTGTTGTCTTTGAGTTTTGTTCTGAAATATAAAACTCAAAAATAAAGTAAGATGAAGATAGGATTTATTCTCCAGAACATATTTTCCCCAAGTGTAGTTCTTAGTACTCTCAAATAGTCATAGAGAAATAAAGATTTAATTAATGATCCATTGCTGATTAATCCCTCAATTAAGACTGTTCTGCATTGTACTCACATGAATGCCTCTCTGAATCTTAGGTTACACAAAGTGATTTGAAAACATGGTAGATGGGCCATTTCTTTACAGATACACTCCACACAGACAGCACAGGGGCTGGTACTTCTAAAATAAGCCTATAGTATAAGCAGTATTTACCTTTAAATCAAGTTTAATAAACCAGATTTCATATTCAAATGTTAAGAGCCCCAGTGAATGATATTGTTAGGAGAAGTGATAAGCAACTCTTCTGCACACACAGATTGAGTAGAAAAGAAACAGTGTCGGGGGATAAATTAACTACTAACCTCTCCTGACTGCTTTCAAGTTTATCTAAGGAAGACCACCAGAACAGCAAAGTCCCATCTGCACAAGTACAGGGGAACACACAGGCAGGATGAAAGGCAAAGGAACCCAAACTACAGATTCCTGAGAAGGAACCTCTGGTCCATACTCTTCACAGGACTTTTCCAGGACCAGCATTTCCATTGTTCAGGTGTAAAACCCACCAAGATAATGGGAGCAACCCTCGCCAAAAACTTTTTGGACTAAGAGATGGTTATTGCCCATAAGTGTTAGACAATACATAGGTTGCAGAAGAGAATTTTGGGATTACATGAGTTACGGGATGTGTGTGGGAAGAACCAAAGGTGACATAAGGGAGGGTTCTACACGATTTGTGAAAGGAGCTATGGTGGTCAAATTAAGAGAAAAGGAAATAAAAAGGTCCAGTCACATGTAAGTACAAGTGTTTTGTACAGTCTAGAGACATCCTACACCTGATCACTGCAGTCTGTTCTGTCTTCTCATTAGGTTCTACTTTCAGTTGTTTTTCCAGTAATAGGCTCTTAATCCCAGGTGTGTTTATGAGGATTCTGAGTTCCAGGAAGTGGAGTCAAAAACATGGGTCCAGATCACCTGTGAGTCATGGGGGCAGCAACTGGAGAGACTTGAGTGAGTGAAACCTCGTGACAGGCACCAGGGTGGTTCCAGGGGTCAAAGCCTCGTGTGCCTGTGATGTAATACCTGGTGTGAATGCAGGAGTGCAAGTGTGAGGGCACTGGCGAAGAGCAAGCTGGGTGAGCTGGTGAGTAGGTGAGGTGGGTTTAAAGAATTCACTAAGGGTAAAATCAGGGGGTTGGAGGTTGCTGTTGAGGATCAGAGGAGTCCCAGCCAGTAATGGCTGTGGGTACACGTGGTTTTGTGTATTTGCAGATGTGGCAGGGTAAGACAGTCTTATGATCAAAGAGAGTTTTTATGTCCCCTACATGCCATCCACCAGGGAGATTGGGTTGCAGGTGCAGCAACTGGGCTTACCAGAAACCTAAGTCTAGCTGCTGGAGGGATTTATACTGTGCATATAAACAAACGTACATAAACATATGTATGAACCATTTTATCATATATATACATACATACCTATATTCCAGCTGAGCAGGGTGGAGGTGCAGCTGTGACAGTCAATACTGGCCCCTCCTGCTCAGCCAGAGAGGCTGGTACTGTGTTCATGAGTGCTCTGTGGGTGCACCTGTGCTCACTGTGTGGCCAGCTGTGTATATATGTGTATTTATTACATACAGAGTAAGCTGACTATTACTAATATACATGCTCAACCTTGCTGCTGGAGAGACCAGTGCTTCAATCAGACTAGGAGGAAATAAAGACTGACATAGGTGGCCCAGCAGCTGTAGGAGGAGCAATCTCCTCATTCCCAAAGGTTTTCCAATCAGATAGTTTCATCAGATGTTAATCAAGGTCAGATTGTGGTACCACAATGCAGTGGTACCACATTGCAAGATCTAAACTAGAGAATCCCTTACCCACAATCACCATGAAAATTTCTGTGAGCAATCTAAAATGGACTCTTAGCTGTTAGGTAGGCAATGCGGACTAAGCACTTTGTTGGTTCATGCCGTTTCTCTGAACTTCATGAACTCTTAAGGGGGAATGCAGAAGCTCTCTTTCTGCTCTGAGTATAGCTTCACAAATCCCCATGAAACTATGAACACAATTTAGACTCAGAATCTTGCCACTGCTGCTCCACATGCCCTTTCCCTCCCCTTCTTCTGTAGACCACGTGTGTATGACTGTACATAATAATTATGGGGGAAAGAAATGCAGGATTTGCCATGCTAAGAAGGAAGCAAAAATGTTAAATGTACTGCAGAACATCATTACAGTGTTTGTGCCAGCTGCACAGTAATGATATAATATGGCTGATGAGAGTGGAATTCAGAAAAAAATAGATACAAAAATAGTCAGAGATTTCATTTAGCTACAAGACGTGTTAACTAATTTTCTTGTACATGCAGCAGTAGGAACACTGGCATCTTTTATGTGAGGCAGAAAGAAGGGAGACAAGACAAAGCAGCTGAATTTGGGGTACTACCCAGTCACTAGGAAGTTTCTGTTCAGATGATGGCCTGTGGATGGGATAAGCGAAATCCCAGGAAGATGAAATTGGATCCCAGGCTGTAGGCAGGGTAGATGAAGGCCCAAAGCCCAGATGGACAGGGATAGTCAGAACTGATGACGCCCTCAGAACCCTGGCACAGGAGTAATATCATGACTGCTATGTTAAGTAACAGATTATTAGCTAATTCATAAGTCATATAACTCATATGGATACAGAAATGAATGAAAATTATATTTTCATCTAGATAAATCTGCATTTCCCATTAATTCTTTCATAATGAATAATGCAGTAGGAAGGATTCTAATTATAGAATGCCTTTAATTTGAATAGATTTCATACATTTTTTCTATCTTATTAACCCCAGTGCTCTTTTCTTGATGTGTGAAGATAATTTACACTTATTCTTTTGTTTAATTGTGCCACTTATACAACAGGTTCTCTCTGTAGTAGTTCATACTGTGTGCAGATCAATGCTCTGCCACTGTTGAACACTTCTATATTTTAATTCTTAATAATGCATACTCCCCTGTTGCATTAAAATGTAAGAAGTAAGAAGTCTGCCTGCAAATTTGATAGGATTGGGTCATGCAATGTTCCCCTTTTTCCAGCTCATGAAGAATCTTTAGTTAGCTATCCTTTCAGGATGCACAAAATTTTAGGATTATGCCTGAGATAATGAACACAAAACTACTTTATGTGTCTAGTCCAGAAAGACAATAGTTCCTACAACCCTTGTGGCATGTTTTCTCAGGGATGAAGTCAAGACAAGTCATCTGGAAATAAATTTTATTTTAGAGCACCAGAACTGTTGCAAATGCAGCATCCATTGTTTAGAATTACGGCAGCCTTTGACCCTAACCTTTTTATCCATCCTTTTGGTGCACCCCCCTCCCCCCCCTCTGAAAAATAGTCATATTGTTACTCCATGACACTTATTTTTGGTGTGAAGTTATTGCTTGACTTCGATAGTGTTACTTTTTGTCAGCAGTGCTTACAATAGTAAGGGAGAATGTAATAGCAGAACTGGGGTTCAGTGATCGTAACTCAAACACTACTGTGCATCAAGGAATCAGAGATCCCCGTGACAGCTGACCTGAGTATGTGCAGGTCTGTGCTCTGGCTGTACACAGAGGAACTTCACTGATTAATTGTAACGTGAAATCCACGTGCAGCTCCCCCTTGGCCCCTGGCCTTCGTGCTCCCTCATGTATCTTCTTATCTTGAGGGTGAGCAGCATGTTTACACAGAGCGTTCCTCTGCTTGACAATAGAAATGATGGATAGAGCTGTTTTCACTAATGAGGAAATACTATGAAACCTCTAAAGGTAACAGTGCTGGCAAACAGCACAGAAAGCATCGGTGCAGAATGCCATGCTCTGACTACTGGGGTACTGTTAATCCAATAAAACTTGGGGTTCTCACCATTTGAAGGTGTGTAAGATTATCTATGTTATCCCCTTTTATCTTCTCCTGTTACGTCCAGTAAATGACATTTTAATCAATATCTGACAGAGCCTGATTGCCTTGCGTACTGGACTGCATAACAAGTGCTCTCATCAATGTATCACATTGAGCATTTGCTGAATGTGCGAGTCCAGTACCAGTCCCAGAGGCTGGTTCCTTGTCAGCACATTTTCCCAACCTGTCAGTGTCACACTGAATGGTGACTGACCCTCTGGCACATCAGCCACTCCTCACAGTTTGGTGTACAGTCTGTCCCGTCATCCAGATTATTAATGCTGATGTTAAACAGGACTGGACCCAGTATTGAAACAGTTAAAAACAGTTTATTGAATAGTTTATTAAACAGTTAAACAAACTATTGACTCCTGGGGTACACTGCTATTTATTAGCCTCCAACTAGATGCACCAATTGATAATAAACCTCTAGGCTCAGCCATGTAGCCAATTTAGCATGCTTACATCATCAACTCCTCTATGGGAATCACGTCAAAAGCCTTACTGATTTCCAGGTAGACAGTATCCTCTGTTCTTCCCTCATCTCCCAAGCCCCTCATTTTTCATAAGAAGCAAAAAAGCTTATCAAGTATGACTCCCCTTTGGTGAATTAATGCTTTTTATTCCTCATCTTTTTCTCATCTTTCATGTTATTTATTTTTTCTGCCTTAGTACATATTTACATGTGTCTCTTAGTTATTTATTTGGCCAAAGTACACCAATTTTAAAATTTAACATGATAGCACTGATTTTATTCTTAGTTATTCTGATCACTGAAGGTACAGATAGTGCTGTTGGAAACATTGGACCAGGACCTCCTACATTATACCATAACCCTGCAGTAGACAGAGGGAAATGAACAGTAAGAAAAAGCACCTGATCAAACATTCCAGCTCTGAAAAAGGGTTAAAGCCTTGCTCTAAACATCCCTACTCATGGTCACATGAAGGTTATTCTCACATTATCTTTGAGTTATTGTGCTTGCAACCAAAACTGAGCATCACCTTCTTCTTTTTCACCCTTTTTAATCTAGGAAAATAACCCTGGGTTTTGACTAGGCCTATTAATAACTCTAAAGAATGAGTGAAGCAGAAAAGATTTTACTCAAAATATACAAATACTAATATTTGCTTTATCGACAATTTTTGGTGAAACTAATATTTCATTAGGTTGGATTCTGTACGGTACTATCAAAGGGAAAACTATAATTCTGATGTGTCTTATGGGAAAAATATTCTGTCATCTTTAATTCAAAACTAATTTATTAATGTTCAAAGATATTGTCACCAAGAGATTTTAACAAAGTCAGTAGGATAATGAAAAATTAAAATAAAAGTCATTTGGAGGGAGATCTTGTGGAGCTAATTTTCTGTCCTTGAGCAGCACATAGATTTAAAAATCAGTATGTTGTAAGAACAGTCTAAGATTTTAATAGCCATGGGTCACATGGTCAAGTTAATTATTAGTGGGTGCAACAACTGACAGCATACAGCAGCTCTAATAGAGAAAGTTACTTTGGGGGAAGAATAAAAAAGGGGAAGAGAGCAAGAAACAAGGAAAACTGGGCAAAAGCAAGGGCAAGGGAAGATGAAGACTCACCAGTGGTTGGTCTCAAGAGCGCTGGCAGGGTCCCGGATGAGCATTCTCTAAAAGAGGTTCTCCTCAGTCAAAGTGATGAGGAGGAACATGACAGCTGTGATGATTTCTTTGCCTTGCCCCTAGAACTATGTAATTTTGCCATGTCCCTCTCTTATTTGCTATAATTTGTTCCTGTTTTGCTATAATTTGTTCCTGTTAGCACAGGTTGACATATACCTATCATGTGTGATCACTGAATATTGATTATCTGTTAAAGCTGTGCACAAATATTATTGGATAATGACAGTCAAGTATTTAAGAGACCATCGTCTATTTTACCATATGCTGTTTGGCTTTCTTTATATTGGAGAAAACTGGATTAAAAAAACCTTTAAATACCTAAAATCTGCCAAACAGTAAAGCATAGGCATGTAAAGAGGAGTCACTGTTACACCAGTCATAGCCACTTCCCACGACAACCCACCATACAAACACAGGTGCAGCTGCTAGCCCATGAGATCAGCAGTATGACAATAGCAGTATGGAAACAAAAGACAAAAATGAGACCAGAGGGGCTCCAGTAAAGTACTGCTAAGGCAGCACAGCTGAAGGGTTCCAGAACTGCAAAGAGCATGCCCTTAGCATTAGTACAACCAGCATACCAGGGCAGCTCAGGCACTGCAGTACATGGTTATTATATTTCATAATGATGTGTATGATTTTATTTAGTGGCAAAAGATTAGCTATGTCTGTATATACTTTGTCTCGTTAATTTTTCTACTTTTAGGATAAAAACTCACACTCAACTTTCTCTACTACAGCCATAATTTTGCAAGTTCTACATTATAATACGGAAGTACAGAGGAATAACAACTGTTCATTACATTCAGAGACTTAATCATAATTCAACCTCACATTCATAAAAGATATGGAAGTGGTATCATCTCTACATGTCCAGAATATTAAATATTACCTAAGGGCATCATTTATAATACTGACTTTAGTTTTCCTTTGAAATAGGCAGTGGATTAAATCAGTACATTAACATGCTGAAATAAATAATATAAACATGACAACTGTTGCATTATACTAAATGCTAATGCCAGAAGAATCATGGTAACCAAACACCTTGCTCAAAGGCCTTGAAAACTGAGTTTCAAGGCAATTAATAAGGGCAAATTTATTGCTAAATCTGAAGAGGAATACTTTGAAATGCAATGCTTGCGTAGGCAACTGTTAATTTTAATAAATTAATCATGATTTTTCCTTCAAGTGTGTAATGAAAAAACATAAACATTTGCAATTCAGTTGTCTGAGAACTTAAAAGAGTAAAAAACAAGTGGCTACAATTCCAAAACTGTTGTTTTTGCTTAAAACTGACATCTAAGGCCTGTTGTTCGTGTGTGCATGTGCTCTGTTGAGTTATTCCTTTTATGAGTAACAGTGGAAATACAGATCTTACAAATTTTACAGTTGTTTTTTGCAGCACATGATGGCAAAATATTCTCTGAACTCTACAGAAACAGCTCTCATTACTTTAGTCTCACTTGGTATGAGTTTCTTTGATGGCAGAGTGCACTAGTCCATGTCAGATGTCTGTCAAACATATTTAGGTTATGGTTAAAAATTTACAGGGCACTGCTGTCCCATTATTCTGGATGATGACTTAGGTTTACATGTCATTTTGTGTTGTTTTAACTCATGTAGCACATTATCTGTGTTATTTTAAGATACATGGAGACTGGGTAGATTTTACCAAAACATATGTTTAAAGCAATTTTTTGCTTCCTTTTCTTTTGTCCTTACCTTCCTATACAGTGAGTTAATATGGGGAATAAAAGGCTTTGAAAAAGAGGTCCACTAATATAAAACTGTTATAAAATCCATTCTTGTGCATAATTTTTGTACCAGCATAAGGGATTGAAAAAGTTGAGGGTTGAGTACCTCATAAGCCTTAGCCATCAGGTCTAAGAATATATAATCTCAGATTTTAATGGACAGAAAAAAATTATTGTAGTCTTCAAAACTATTGAAGACAGTAAGCAGCAAAATTGACACAGGTCAAAAGTTTGATTTTCAGAGAGCTAACGGCTCTGTTTTTTGTGTCATATCAATGTCATTACCTAGAGGGTTTCCCAGCCTGTGGGTGTTCCAAGACTGTGACCATGCATTCGCTGTATTCTGTAATACACACGACTATGGAGGCTTTTGTCCCGTAAGTTTCTCTGCTTTATTTCAGACTACAGTAAATGCCATACAATTCACCAGCAGAAATTATATTTTCACAGAAATTACCACTTTCAAATTTAACTATGGTTAATGAAGTGAATATATATTTATCAAGCTATTATGGGTTATTAATAGAAACAGTTTTATACCAAAAATCATTTTAAAAGCAATGTCCAAGTACTGTAATGGGTTATTACAAACTTGTCTCTATTGAAGTAAGTTTATAGACAAAACAACTGCATTGTCTACAACTAGACAGTAGTTATGAGAGATAAGAAGAGATAAGTGTCAAGAAAATTAGACAGATTTCAGAAAGGACCAAACCATCTCAAGGAGCAGCATAACTCAGTCCCAAAGAGTGGGGCACAGCTATCCCAGAAATAGGAGAACAAACTGAACTAATCCCAGAAGTATGAGTGCTGAGGAGCACCAGTAGAGTAACACAGTTTCACTTCAGAGGTGATCCACTCCACAGACTTTGGAGTCAACCACGAATTCCCAGCAAGGATCCAAGATATCATAGAAAGTTGGTGAAGAGAGTTCAAATGTTTGTGAAAGAACAAGACACATGGGAAGTTTTCTAAGAGGGGGAATCCATTTTGGACAAAAAAAATAAGTCCTTTTTGTATCATAGAAATATGAGAATACATAGGACAGATTCAAGCAGGCAACAGGTGCTGTTATGCTTACCTGAGGTAAAATATAGATTAAGCTGATTTCTCTTTTCAGACCAACTTTTGCTTTTCCAGACAATTTTTTTTGTTCTAGCAATTAGAACAGCCCATGACAGACACCAATTCTCATTCTTTTAGGATGTTTCCCCCTCTTTCCAGACTATTTTTTGCCTTTTTTCCTTCTAAGTTTCCATTGCAGTTGTATTTGCAGTAATTGATGATCTCTCAGGATGTCAGTGGTCTCCGAGTACTCATCTCTACTTTAAAGATGCCAGCTGCACTTCTCAAAGAGGCTTCTGGTTCACAGGCCTAGACAGATAGTTCCCAGTCTGGCAGGTGTTTTTCAGTGTTTGGGCAGACAACTTCTGCTCAGTAATTTCCCCCTTTTGACTGAGTCACCTTTCTGGCTGTTCACAATTGTTAACTCCAAATACCTTTTTCCCACCACCATTGTCTCTCTTCAGGCTGTGACTCTTACTGCAGCCCTTGTAACCACAATTAACTTGTGACAGCAGAATAGACTTGAACCATCTCATACGACATTCTTCAAGCTACTATGTTTCCTAACAGTCTTCCAAAATCAAAGAGGTAGCCACAAATGGAATTGTTCCATTCCTGTGAAGCCCTTTTCCACAACCCACCTAACCTCATTTCCTTGTCACAGAAGGAATAAATAAGTCAAGAATGGGAAAAGAGAAAAAAGAGAGAGAGGGAAAAAAAAAAAAAAAAAGAGTTGGAAAAATTATGGGCTAAAGGAACAGCCCTTGGCAGCTTTTCTTCCAAAGGCACATGGAAGTAAACCTTAGAATGGTCTAGGCAAGGTAGGCAAGTTGCCCTAGGTCTGAGAACTACAAGAAGGACACCTAATAGTGTGAGAACAGAACATATCAATGTTTGTGTAAAAGTATGAAAAAATAACTTTCTTTAAACCTGAAATGCAGAATTAATTAAATCTCACATGGATATAGCACTCTCTGATAAGGAGCTCGTGGGAAAACCATGGATTTTTCTGTGAACTGGAATGATGTTTTTTTCTTTTTTCTTTTCTTTGCTTAAAAGTAGGTCCACAATGCATGTTCTCATGAGAATAAAATATCTCTCATTCCTAATGTGAATGTGAATTTCCCACCCATATGCCCCAGTTTTCAGTCTGATGCTGAAAACACAGTAAAAACTAAAACTAATGAAAAATGCATGTATTTTGCTTTTCTCTAGGCTTACAAATACATTTACTCTTTTCACCTGTGAAAAATCATTATACAACCTTCCTTTTCTACAAAGAAGATTCTAAGGGCTTAGTCTTCTAGCATACAGTCTTTTTGGCAACTGACTGCTGGACAAAAAGCCTACCTAAAATGCTTTGTGATTTTAAAAAAATGGATCCTTTGTAATGTGGAATCAGAAGTCGCTGTTCTTTGTGTTTTAAAGCTCATTACCTAGGCTTTGATTGATGCCTAGAATCATTATCAGGTTTTTCATTAATACTGTGGCTTGTATTTCTTTATTTATTTGTGCTTTTTGGCAGATGCACTCACTAGTCTGTATGTAAGTCTTCAAAATTTATTATGTTTGTAGCTATTTTTGGAATTATATGTGAGATTTTAACATTTGTGCTGTAAATTCACAGCATTAATCTTGTTTTAATATTTTATAGCACCAACATGATGCTAAATTTTGCTTTCCTGAGCAAGAATTACTTCCAGGACCATCTTGAATATCATCCTAAAAGTAATGAATGGACACATGAAACACTAGAAGGATAAAGTCATCCCTTTTTGGCACTACTTTTAAAAAGAGAAAATTGGGGGAAAACCCCATTTCTTTATCTTGTACTGTACACTCAAGCAACTCAATATTGAACTTCATGGCAGTGCAGTAATTTCTCTCAATCTTATATCTTCTTATTGAATTTTAGGTCACTTTAGGAGTGGAAAATAAAAATTGGGAAAAAAATGAGAATTTCTTCTTGTCAATTAGTCTCTTGAAATAGTCCACATATTTTTAGAAACATAGTTCATTTCTTAGTCCCAGAAAGTCAATCCATTCACATTCTCTTGGCAATTTAATACAAAATATTGTTTGTTTGGTATTTTTGGTTTTGTGAGGAAGGAGTTACCCTTTATTTTCTGAATTTATTTTTTTGTGTTTAATTTTTTTTTCACTTTAATAATTTATTTTTATCACAAGTATTTAGCACTTTTTTCATTTTTCATCAGTGAGACAATATGCCTTATAGAGAGTATCATAGAAGAACTGTAACATTTCTCATGAACAGCACAGGTACAACACATAATGGTCTCTTTCTCTGGAGATTTTTCATCTTCTGGAGAGAAGAGCAAAAGGAGCTGGGGCTGGGGAAAAGGTTAATATATTTGCCTTTAAAGAGCACAGATTCAAGACATCTCAATCAGACAATATTAAATACCAATAGCAAGCAATGAAAATAAACAATAAAAAATTAAATAGAGATAGAATTAATCATAGAGCAGAAAGTTTGTGTTTGGAAGGGACATTTGGAGCCTCTCCTATCAGGCCATCCAGGGCCATCCAGAACCAGTTGCATGGTAGAGGGCTATGCTCTTCTTGAACTCCCTGAGGTTCCTTTTATGCCCTTTACTCCAGCCTGTCAAGGTCCCTCTGGATGGTAGCACGGTGTATCAGACAGTCTGCCTGGATTTGCATACTTTGCACAGCTGCTGAGAGTGTAAACCAATCCAACATCCAGATCATTAATGCAGATGTTAAACAGATGTGAACTCAGCACTGATCCCTTGGATGTACCACTAGTCACTGGTTCTGAACTAGACTTCACTGCTTCACCTCTGGGTCCGGCTTAAAGAAAAAGTAAAAATCACAAAAATCATAAGAGCTCCTAATATGTTTAAGCATACTTTTATTTTATTGAAGAGTTTTCCACGCAAAATGTGGGATGAATTCAGTTCATGAACAATGCATACCTAAGGCATATTTATGGGGCTGTTTTCTTATATATTATTGCCTCATCACCTTCACTTCTCAGTCACTGAAAAGAGTTTGGAAATACTTTTATATTAATTTGGAAGGCTCATCTTGAGTTTCTGGACACTTTCTTTCAGACATCTGTTTTGGTTTTGCCTTCATTTAAACCCTGTGTTGCTTCCCCATGTACTCACCAAATGTGTAAATTTACACATTCACATCTGTAAATGTAAGTTCATATTCTGTGGACAGTGACACTTGGCAAAATGTACTTTGAGATAGGAGAATTGGTAAGCAACAAATACTGAATTTTTGTCCAAAGCATGGGCTGCAAATATGGTATCACCTCATCATACTGAGTCCTTCACGGCTGAGGGTGTCAGTGCTGGCATGCATCTCTTAAGCCTGTGTCTTGGTTCTAACTCAAATTATTTTCTTTTTAGTAGCTGGTAGGGAAGGTAGTCAGACAGAAAAGGTACACTTTGTGACTAAGAAGAGTTTAATAATTGAATAATAGCAATACTAATTAAATATGTATTGAAAAGAAGATAGAAAGAGAGGGGGAATAAAGCCCAAGACAGACAGGTGATGAACAGTGCAATCTCTTATCACTCACAGAATGACACCCAGCTACTCCTTGAACAGCGATGGTGAGTCCCCAAAGAGTTCCCCAGCTTATGTACTGGGCCTGATGCTCTATGGTGTGGCGTGTCCCTTTGGCCAGTTCTGGTCAGATATATTGGCCATGCTTCCTCACGGCTGGTTTGAAGCTCCTCACTGGCAGAGCATGGAAAGCTAAAAAGTCCCTGACTGAAGAGAAGACCTCAGCAGTAAAGGAAACTTCAGTGTGTTATCAACATTATTCTCAATCTAAATCTATAGCATAACACTGTACTAGGAAGAAAATTAACTCATCCCAGATGAAACCAGGACAGCCTGCTGGACTGTATATAGTAAGGCAAATAAATGTAGGTAACAAAATCTGCTTCAGTCTTTAACTAAACCAGTCACTTCTCTTTTTTTCTGTGCTCACCACATAGCAGCAGCTGACTGACTGTCCATGTCACCTAGTTATACCATAGCTCTGGCTCACCACAGCTGGGCTTAACTAGCTTTAAAACAGAAATTAATTAATCAGCAAGTTTTATGCCTCATTCTTGGCTAATTTGACAAAGCACTTCAGGAAAAGTTTGGCAGAAAAATGACTGCAGAGGAATTTCTCCAAGTGACAGCTATAACTTCATGACAGTCTCCAGCTTTGTCAGCCTTCTTGAAGTCCAGCTCAATTCATAGGCCTGTACAAAGGGACTAACAATGCCTGTGGGAGGGTGAATTCCCTACTTCTTGGATAAAAAATATGTTGAAGAAAAAAATGCGTTTTATTAGTAATTTTGAGTGAAAGCACAGTTGAATCTTTCAACAATGAAAGTTTCCTCATGGATGATATACCAGCAGTTTATCATATCAACCATCAACTTTTCAGGAGATGTGGATGACTGCTGAATCAATGCTTTTATTTATCAATGCTCCATTTTCAATGGTAGACTTTTGCCCAGCATTTAGTACCTTTTATAAGAAAATTTCTACAGAAGGCAATGTTTTAATTTTGTATTTAAATACATAAAATCCCCAGTCCAGAGAAAGAGCAAAAAAATCCCACAAACCAAAGTTAGTGGATGAGCCTCTGCAGAGGTAGCCAATGATGTTTGGAAGGACTTCTGAGGAATGGAAAGGATTCTGGAAGGGAAGCAAACAGAAATAAAAGGAATGTGTGAAGCAAAGCCAATGCTAATGAATGACAAAGGTACATGTTTTATGGACTCTTTGGCATCAAAAACATACACAGCTGCTGGTACTTAAAATTCTCATTAGAAGTCATGCTTTTTTTCTTTGGAAAATCACTGCTCCAGAACTCAAAACAAAAACTCAGTAACAATATTTTAATTTCTTTTCCTTTCACCCTCTTCCTAATAGTGACTATTTTGCTTTATTTTCTAATTAGAGTGCTTGTGATTTTATATTTCTTCTGCTAGTTTTCATAGACCTTACTGAAAGAGAAGTATGTCATTGATGTCCTCCCACTGAATAATCTCTAAACGTCAATATTAGAATTTTTATAATTTTAATTATGTGTACTCACAAAACTGTTATCTTAGAACATGCAAATTGTTCATGACATCTCATCTTTTAAGTTAGTAAATCAAATCATTTCCTTCACAATTTCATCTGGAAAGAAAATGTAATTGGCAGTGCAATGAAATCTACATTAGCTTGTTCTAAATTCAGTCTGGGGGAAAAAAAAGAAAACTACAAAACCCTGCTGCAAGAAATCACTTTATTATAATCTCAAGTACTTCAGTAAAACAGTGGCTATACTGAGCAAAATGTTGTTGAAGCAATTATCAGACAATTACTAACTCTGAAAATGCTCAGTTTTTATGCTGTATAGTATTAAGGTTTACTTTTTGGTTGTTAATATACAAACGTGCTTAATATGATTTTTTAAAATTTATTCATTTGCAAATATGAAAGTCCCACACAGACACCTGGGTCTAAAACCAATCCTCATTATAGAAGCTCGGTGTTCACCTTTGGCCATGAGTATTACTTTCTTTAAATCAGTATGGGTACTTGAGAATGGAAATATTAGAGGGAAAGGAGAAGAGGTATATAAAAAAATACTCAAATCCTTTGTACAAAGTTAAATTCAGATTTGTATGACCTCAACCTATTTTTGAAATTTAAAGCTGGAAACAGAGCTTTCAACTACTCTACTTCTATTTAATTCAGTCTTGAATTTATTTTTATTTTCTCTTAAAACTCAGTGCTATTTAATCTTTCTGCTATGCTGACACACGTGGAAGACCCCGTTCACCACTACATGAATTCATAAAAGCACTGTCTAACCAAATTCTTTCTCAGGGCTGACCAGTGCAGCAGTGCCTACCAGAATCTAATCAATAAGGACTTCTTAAAATTTACTTTAATTTGATGGTTTTATTTTACTTCAACTTTTATTGTTGACTACATAATTACTTCCTCAAACTCATCTGTAGCAATAATCATTATATTACGCCTCCTTTCTTCTAATATATTTTTTTTTATTTCTTCTCCATTTTTTTTTTCTCTATAACTCCCTGTTACTCCAGGGGGAGGATAAGGAAAGAAAAAAAATAAGAATTTCATATTTTGAGAATATAGTATATTAAGGATCAAAAACATACTGCTTTTATAGGCAATGGCTCATTGGCTGAAACTGCTAGGAGAAATGGAATCTTTTACAATTAAGCTACAAAGACTCTTAAAAATAACCTATTAAATAAAATGTACATGTACAAAACTTCTCTCATCTTCACAGCTGTGGGTAGATACAATAAGCTTGAATGGCAATTTGATTATTTTCTTTTTTAATATGATGAAGTACAAGACAAATGTGAATACTTGCTGAAGCCCCCAAGATGAAAGCCCACATACAAGATAAAGAATGGCTTTGGTGAAATTGTTGGTGTTTTTTCTTCATTGTGTTTGGTATTTTTTTTCTTTATTTCAGAAAACAAAAGTAATAAGGAACTTAATTATAGTTATCCAGTTTATCAAGAACAAAGCAAATCAAGAACTAATCAAATTTTGTGTTGGTATCTGTTTTCTAATTGAACTGGTCTATACAATATTTCAAAGCTTTCAAGTCAGCAGATTTAAGTGAAGTAAAAATTTGGATGTGGTCATAAATTAGCCCTGAGCAGACAGTAAGGTAACTTCTTTAAAAAACTTTAAAGCAAGAACAAATCCTTTGAACTAAGTTTGTTTAGGCAAGGACATTCCCTTTTGATCACTATTGTGTCAGCTGGCTTGAGTTTGCTCTCTAGGCAGTTTTGGGGCCTGGAAGACAGATTTTATCTAGCCAAAAATCTACCTCTAGTAAACAGACGTCAGTGGTAAATATATGCCCTAAAGAAGAAACAAACTTGAAGAATTTTTTTTAACTTTGACTTCTTAAATACAAAAGTGACAATATTTTTTAAAAGAATGATATATTAGATGAGAGAAATTAACAATATATTTTTCTATATTTTATTTATCAAAGAAAAAACCTCTACTGTACATATATTTAAACTATCAGTATTGAAAGAATTATATTAGCAAGATAGGTAAATTTACTCTAACTTTGATTATTTCAAGAATTCTGAAGAGGTGCCTGTTGTGGTTAAAGCTGTCTCATACAATGTTAATGGATTTGAAAAATCACAACATAAGAGAATTGGCGTAGGCAAACTGCAGTGCTTTTGCAGTAGTCTTAGTAGTTCATGTCAGATTACTGCTCAGAAGTTTGACATTAAGCTTTTACTTTGATGTCATGAACTGCTGATCAATTAGAAAGCAAGCTTTAAAAGTACAGTATGTCTTGAGAAAAATCAATAACTCTACTTTGTCCTATTTTAAAGATAATATGAAAATTTGCAACTGTCAATGTACATTATTGCAGCTAGCTGGGATGGGGAATTCAAAGACATACTAAATGGCTACTTATGGCTCCTTATGTGCAATAAAAGGTTTAACTCAGACCTTCTCACCTACTTGACAGACAACTATCACAAAACAAAGACCTTAGTATTGATAAAAGCTTTGACTTGGCATCATAAATGAACATATCAGAGTTATACCAGAGCCTATGCACTTGACCCATTGAAAGAAATGTATAAATCTAATGTACAGAGCTGTATGCTGCTGCAGAGGTCAGAATGTAGAAAACAGAATGGTAGTTTTTAAGGTTTTCTACAATACTTGGGAAATCTCAGTTGGGCTTCAATGGTCCTTGTAGGTCCCTTCCAAGTAAGGATAATTTATGATTCTATGGATCAATCCCTCAGTTACATGCTTTAATTTCAGTGGCACAGATTTTCAGTCAATTTGCAAAGCAGAAGTCAATTTTCAGTGGCCCTATGCTGTTGCTAAGTGCATTCTGAAAGCTGTCCTCTTTGACCAAAGTGTATCATACAACTTGCTGAGATAAGGTCAGGCAGTATATTAATGTTACACTTAGAGTTAATTGACTTCTTTATTTAGGTTTTTTCAGTTATTTCATTTTAAAAACATTGGCCTAAGAAACACTATTACCTGTATCTCTTTTCTAATACTTGGCAGAGATAAACTTTGAGTCATTCTTTTCAGTGAACTCTGACAGAAAATTAGAAAGATCCTGAGAGTCTGGAAATTCACTCAGAAGAAATTAGGTGTCTAAATCCAACACTGTATTTGACACATTAAACATTACAAGTGTGTTTTCTTTTAAAATAAAAGACTCATAGAAGGTATGTCGGTAAATCATTAAATAGTGGTAAGTAATTGACAAGAAACACCAAGAACGTAACTGTAAATAGAATAGAATAGAATAGAATAGAATAGAATAGAATAGAATAGAATAGAATAGAATAGAATAGAATAGAATAGAATAGAATATTTCCAGGAGGAAGGGACCTAAAACAATCTTTTAGTCCAACTGTCTGACCAACTCAAGACTGAACAAATGTTAAAGCATGTTACTAAGAGTATTGTCCGAATGCATCTTACTTCCAAGGCAATCCTTGTATTAATTCAGACTGCTTTATGTTCAAGGATGTAATATTTCTGAATACCGAAGAGAATCTGACAATAGCATAATGAGAAAGCTCCCTCAGCTGGAAGGTGAGAGTCATATGATATGCCTACATTAGTAAATTAAGTGCACTCAGGCTGTTCCCTGGCAATTAGGTCACACTGAATGACATCCTTCCACACTCTTAAACCCTCATACTCTGTAAAGCAAAGTGATTGACCGCAGACCAGGAAATGTTTTGTTCAGCCTCAGGACATGTTGTGCACCTTTGCAGTGGGCACTCTCCACAGTGGAAAGGATTGTGGATTCCTGAGAATTAGGTGATACAACATCTTCTCAAAGCTGCAGCCAAAAATGGAGCCCGGATAATGAATACAGCACAAAAGTGCATTGCTTCACTTAAGAAAAAGAAATTATAATTGGAATATTTCTAATGAATTACAGTGAAGAAGGCAAGATCTGAAGCAGTTATTTACAAAAGGTATTGCAAAGCCTATTTTAAAGACTAAGGTTTACTCTTTTTAAAGTTTTTCATGGGCAAGAAGAATTAAAATTCTGGGTAACAACAAAGCAAAAAAGTAGACTAGAGTTTTTTATAAATCTTTTTCATATATTTTTATTTGTCCAAAATTAATTTCTTATACTTTTGTTACTTATAGATTCTCCAAACCTGTGAATATGATGAACAGCTCACAACAAGATGGTGTGTTTTATTTCACACAATAAAATTTTTCTTTAATAATTTTTTCTTTCATCCCAAAATAGAATGTGAGAACAAAAGTCAGGGAACAGTAACAATTGAAACCTTGCTAGTCAAAAAAAGATACACAATGAGGAAAGATACAAAAAGGAAATAGACAAATCTTCAGAGCAATTATATATAGAGATATTAAGGAAAAAGTGATCAGTATAAAAAGACAACATTTATGAATGTCTTATTTGAAAATACAAGGACACAGCACTTCTTAATGGCAGTGTTCTGATTTTTTCCATGACTTTAAAATATTGTTGACATATTTTTTGGTCTTCCTACTAACAGGATAGGAATGAATTGGAGAAAGAAAATACACCAAAAAAAGTACTAAATACACAGCAGTTAATCTTCCTATTTAAGCTGTATGTGCCATATTCCATGTAAAGACATGAAAGCCCGTCCTAATATTTGCTTCCATTGCATTGACCGCAAGAGATGAACAAATTCAGCTAGAAAAAAAACCCTGACACTCACAAATCAAGTATCTTTGCTTTAGAAATACCAACTCCACATCCTCTTGGGCTGTGTTTGGCTAGAGGGTAAATAGGAAATAAGAAATATGGCCTGAAACTACAGTTTTTTAATAACATTTTCATAAATTTTCTTTTAAACTGGAGTCCAAAATATTTGAGTTTAAAAGGATCATGTAAATGTTGCTTGTTATTGAAAGCAAAATTTATAAATTACATGTGAAAGACAAAAATATATTTATTTCAATATAGCACAAACTCTTTGAAATAGGTTTTGTTGTAAGAAAATATAAGAACTCTTGGCCCCTTCTCTGATCACCAAGATGATCACATGCAGTTACCTAAACAAAAAGACCAACATTTTTAAATAACCAAATTATAAATAATATTCATATTTATTTCAGTCATCCTCTATACAGAGTAAAATAATGGCCTCAAGTTGCACCAAGCAAGGTTTAGATGGGATATTAGGGGAAAAAAATCACAATAAGCATTTAAAATCATTTCAGCAGACTACCCAGGCAAGTGATGAATTTACCATCCCTGGACACATTAATAAAAAATGTGTTGATTCAGCACTTGAGGACATGGTTTAATGGTGAACATGGTGATGGTGCTAGGTGATGGCTGGATTTGGTGATCTTAACCCTGACAATTCTATGAGTCTATGATAATAATGTTGTTTGACCAACCTAATAGACAATTGAGACATAATCACATCTTTAAATACTTTCACTATTCAGTGATAGAGTGTTTCAAACAAAACACAATAATTTCTCTTTGTGTAGCAAATTCAAATGCAGAAAAAAAAATAATACACTATATATGCATATTTTAGGGAGAAAGCTGTATAATTATTTTCAAAATAGCTCATAGGTTTTAAATTCTTCATCTAATATCAAAATTTCCCTTTGATATCATCCAAATTATTTCAGTTCTTATTAGTCTACTTGGGTTTTTCTTCTATGTTCCTAATAAAACTTTTATGGCATTTTTATAGCCAAAGAGTTTTTTAAAACAATGTTCTTATTCAAAACTAGCAGGTTTTGATGAAACTAATAGATTTCCCTTAATTCACCACAACTTCATAGCTTTCAAAGCAGGAGAAGGAAATCCTCTGGCAAATTACCCCTGAAAATAGTAGTTGCAGGAGTTTGTTACTCGCGTTCTGCTTTGGCAGTCATAAGTGAAAGAAATAGAACTAGCTTAAAATTTGAAATAAGATAAATATGCCCAGATTCATAAAAGTTAAAGACCAAAGGAATATGCACTCTTCAGGAATTCAGCACAATTCAGAAATTATGCATTCCAAATTTGCCAAGTCTCTCAAATTCAGGGGGAAAAAAAAGAAAGAAAAAAAGAAAAAAAGGAAAAAAGAGATAAAAAGCAAGGCAAAATAGAAGAAAAATAATTGGAAAAAAATCAACTTTCCAAGGAGTAAAGCAAAATTTTAGCTAGTGTTTAGAACCAGAAAGCCACTCACATACTAGCATATTCAGGTGCATTCAGTAATGCATTTTTGTAGGATTTTATAGCCATAGAGACTAAATAAATACAGTGACTTTGATTTATTAGATTATAGAAACCAGTGATCAATTTTCCATTTGCAGCTCTTTTAGCTGAAACAATCTATATTTTTAACTTCATCCGAGTCAGCCAGGGGCATAACACAGAGGCAAGCGCTTGCTCATTCTCTGCTGCTGGATCCTTAATTCACTCTTGATATTGAAGCTGCTAAAATTACTGCAAATGCAGAAAGAGAAGAAGAAATGTTTTCTAGACTCAATGCACTGTATTACACTATTAATATAAGTGTACTTCATAAAAGTATTTGTTTCACTTCTTTACAGCACCCCACAGATGATACACGATACATGACAGAAAAATTTGCCTTAGCAAATTTCTATACTGCTTAGAGCACTGAAAACATGTCCTGTTACTGTGTATGGATGGAAACACATCTAGTACATTGTGTAGAATGATGAAAGGAAGTTCTAAACCTAAGCAAACATAAATTCTGATGTCACCTGCTATCAACCTTAAGTTCACTATGGACCTCAGGAGTCTGATTTGAATAAAGCCACACATGAGCTAGTGGAGATGAATCTGTATTTCTGTATCTGATCTTGATACTACATCTGCTCACAAACTATCTCTATAAATATATACCCTCCATATAAATAGATTGTATGTCATGTATCTTAAGAGAACAGAATGACAAACATTTTAAATCACCCATAGAGTGATGATTAACAATAAAGGATTCTTACAGTTAGATCTGAGGGAAATAGTTTTTTTAAAAAAATTAGAAAAACATGCTACTGTGTTCCTTAATTTATCTTTTCTGTTTGGTTTTAATCTGAAAAAGGGAAGAAAAGTAACGCAGGATAAGAATGAAAGCAGTTACCAGTTTAGATTCACCAAATTTGCTCTGCAGGGGAACAAAACTTGCTAGGTTGTTCTAAACAGTGAACAATATTCCAAATTATTATTATTAATATTATTATTAATGATAACAATTCTAATTGTTATTCAGTATATATGAGAAGAGGTTGGATCCTTCTTTGTGGAGAATACATGAACAACTTAATCAGAAAATACAAAAAAGTGCCATGTGTAATTCAGGTAAATTGAAATGCAGGAAGATGATCAGAGAAATATGTTAATGCTGTTATCAAAAGGATAAAAACAAGCAACCAGTAGTATTACAACAACTAGTATCAGTAAGGAATTAGAGCATTTTACAGCTGTAGAATACAGCTGATTTTTATCTCAGAAAGGATTTTACCTGAACCTTCACTTCCATCCTTGAACACAGAATTTTTGCTTACAAGTAGAGTGCTGCACACAGCAAGTCAAAATCTAAAGACTCAAAGGTGGTATAAATTCTTATTTCTATCCCAAGAGTTTATATTGCTTGCAAACTGAGGATAGCTCAGATTTTTGAATCTGAGTGTCCCACCCCACCAAAAAAGTTGTCTAGGAAGTAGCAGAGGCTTATTAAGTTGTGAGTAAGATTCCTTTGCCTTGGTGAATCAGGATATTTATGAAAACTGTCTGTTACACAGACTTTAAACTCTGGTGTAAGATGTGCTGGGTGAGTGTAACCTCGCCTGTGAAGGCTGGCTGCTATAATATGTTTTCTTCTGAAATGTGAATGATTGATAAGGTATAAAAATTTTATTTTTACATCATGAAAGATATGCTATCAGCCTTTATGGATGAAACACTGATGCCTTTTCTTCAGGTAATAACAAAGTGTTTAATTTTTCAGTGTATGCTCTTAGAGATGGAAAAAAATCTCAATATTCTTACCGTACAAGATGGTGATATTAGGTGAATACTAGGTTATAGTCTTAAGAATGAAATTATAAATTGCTATAACAAAACACTACTCTTTTATCTGATGTATGAGGATATCATATAACGAGGATATCATCAGCCACACTGGTGAGAGACTGAGGCTGGAAAGTATTGATGTCTCAAGATATTTTGGGGTACATGTGTGTGGGAGAAGGGGCAGCTTGGACCTTGTCCTGCCAAGGCAGTAAACTGCCCCCCATCCTTCAGCCTGCTAGAGCCTATATCCCAGCCTGGCAGTGGTTGCTGATTGCTAGCACACAGGAGGCAATGCTCCACACCTGCCTCAAACCCCTAACCCAGCTCGAGTGGCCAAATTACCAGAAATCCCAAGTTGGGAAAGGGCCCAGGAATGCCAAGGGGTCATTAAGGCCAAACATGCAGCAAGCACACATCTTGACCCTTCCTCCTCTTAGGATTTCTATCAGTTGAACATCGCTGGAACCCAGGAATTGGTAGGTATGTATGTCCTTTTCTATATCTTTTCTGTCTTTTTCTCTTTCTTCGTCTTTTAATTCCTTCTTCTTGGAATTATTGAGTAGCTAAAATCAAATGGGCTTAGAGTTTGTTAAATTGAATGGACTAAGTTAATGTGTTGCGAAGTTTTTTATGCTGATTGAATGCTGCTCTAAATCTTTGGCCACAGTTCTTTGATTTGCCAATGAAGTCTATTTTGTTGTTTTGACCTCTTGAGAATATCTTGTTAGTATTTCTTCTGTGCATCTAACCCAGAAAATGAGCAACTGTGAGCCTTTTTAAAATCCTCATCAAGTCAGTTTTTGGGCCTTAAAACACTATTGAAGTCTATATAATTTATGTATATTCTTAAAGGTAATAACTATACTGCTGGTCTTGTTGCTGAGTTTTGTGTTGGTTTTTTGGGTTTTTCTTTTCAATCAGTTTTCTCATCGCTCTCAAAGTTTTCTCCCATTATCTCATCTCTTAGGAAGAACAGCAGCCTTTTGTTTAACTAAAATTGTTGCTCAAAAATCTACAAAGTTTCTAGTTTCTTTCTATGCTTTCTAGTTTCTTCTTTTATTTTCTTTATCCAAAGAAATTCTGAGCACATTTTTATAAGTAATTTATCTCAGAATTTAAGTTTCATTTAATTGTGAATCTTTCATTCAACTGGCTATGACTCCTTGCCAATAAAATTTGAATGCATTGATGTTATATTTAGTCCACTAGCCTTTAAAAAGAAAATCCCTTAATGCATGGTATCTCTTAAAACTCTGAACTGGCTTCTTGATTTTTAAATACTTATTGCATTATAAGTCATCTTAGGAACACGAGAGACTATTAGACAAAAAGAAGTGTGTATGGCTTCTCTCTTCAGCTCTCCTCCTTCTCTATTTAAAAGAAAAAACAAACAGAAAACATTTCTGAGCCTCTCATTATCCTAAATTAAGGAAAAATCTCCATCCATCTAAATTTATGAGAATGTTTTGCAATGCATAGTAGAAGCAATATAATTCTATTATAATAATTCTCTTCTAGTAGAAGCAATATAATTAGTGTTCAGCAAGTTTTGCAAGTACTAGTAATCTAAACCTGAGGTCTTCCCAGCAGTACTAAAAATATGTGCAGGTTATTGATGAAATCTGGCAACATAATGCAACACTTTTAAAAACAGGTCAAGAAGCTGTTTGGCCCAATAACTCTTTTTCTAAGGAGACTTTTATTTTTTTTGTGCTGATGACGAGCTACTACTCAGGGCTCTTCAGTAGACTTGCTCAGAGACAGCTTACTTTTCTGTTCATCATGCTCCATCAGGTAGTGTAAGAGTATCAATAGCTAGAAGTGACTAGGTTAGCAAACTACTGGGAAATGCACTGTTCTGTATTCACCATTGGAATCTACTTTCTTCTTCTTTTTTCCTTCCCCACCCCCATTATCCCTATATGTACTCAAATAAACCAAAAGCATCTCCTTTACGCAAAATTGATTTTCCTTCCAAGTCACTTTTCTAGGTATTGTGGATTTCCTCCTGTTGCAGAATCTGAAAAAGACTCATTAAGGACATGTATCTCTGTTGAGATGGGGTGGGAAGGGGCAGGAAGGAGACACATGGAAAAAGACAGCACTAATAACACAAAGAAAAGGATCTAGCATTTTTCTGCTAATTTTGTCAAGAAAAATGCAACTCCCTTTAAAGGAAAAACAGTAAGATAATTCTTAGCAATGATAAATTAATTAAGAGTTGTCCTATTCTCTTCAGATCACTTCTACTCAGTTTATTACTGTTATACCTCAGGAAACCAAGCCCCCCACTCTCAAAAACTTATTTGTTTGACAGCATGCATCAACTATTAGAGAATATATTCTCTTTTTGAATGCAGTTGTCCAAAAAAATGTAAAAATATAAAACCGCTTAAAAATTGTTCTTTATTTCTAACCCTAAGAGTGATTAAAAATCACAGAACTTAGATAAAATCACAAAAAATTGTGCAAGTGGAAAAGGACAATGAGATTCAAACTTGAAACCATAAACTAACAGCAAAAAGCAAACCTGTCCTTGAACAGGACACCCTTTCATTTCCATCAAAGCATATTAAAGAGATAGTGATGCATAATGATACACCATGAACTGGGTAAATGCTGGGCCATCAGCTTTTCTTCCTGTTTCATTTTTCCAAGTAGATATATTGACCCAAGTAATAACTCTGTTTCCTACAACCAGGATAACCACAAATTGCCAATATTTTTTTGACATTTGTTAATACAAAAGAGCAGAGCAATGCAGTGTACACTGTCAGTGTCTCACTAAACTACAGCTTTGGTTCCTTCGTGGTCTTTAAAGACTATATCTTGCCTGACTGCCACAGATCTTCCTGTAAAGTGAATTAATAGAGCAATGGACAATATTTTGTTGGTGTTCTGCAGGTCAGAAATGCACTGGAAGATATTAATAAGTTGGTGATCTGGGGGGGAGGGTTGATTGTTTGGTTTTTCCCATGACTAAATTTCTTTTTCCTAGAAAATAACAGATAATGGAAGCTTCACCGCAAACATCATATATGGTCTGTAAAAACACCTCACCATTCATTTGGGTAAAGAATTGACCTCTATTTTACTGTCTTCTAGGGAATTCAGAGAGTAGGAATCAAGGAAGATATCCATGGACCTAAAAGTGAGAACAGCTCAATGGAAGCACAGAAATCTTGTCAAGTGAGAGACCTCCATACTTTAACCTTGCAACAAAGAGAGGTTGGTTCTTCTAATAAGAAGACTAGTGCTATATACCATGTAGATTCCAGTACAGTGCAAAAGTCAAATGATGATTTCCTACAGCTGACAAGAGAAAGGAATTGTGAGACAGACCTCAAATGGAATGTATTTCTGTGAAGTTGGAGCTAGTTTAAAAAGGGAGACAACTGCAGCACAAAGCCAGTGATCAGCGATGAACAAACATCTGGGTTTGTTTTTACACCGACTGCTACTCTGAGTATTTTAAATTTATATATTTCACCCTCAGGAATTGTGGCTATTAAGACAAAAACACCTAGAAATGTGTTTTGTATTACCTCTTCCCAATTGCATGAGATTCCTGGCCAAATACTCTTTAGGATGTGGAATCTACAATGATGGTAATTTCATTTAGCCTTTTCTGGTATTATAAATGTTATTTCAACTAATTTATTGCAATTCACAAGAAGTAAAGAAGAATAATTTTTAAATTAAGTCAATAGAACTTACTTATATATTCTCACTTAAAGGAAGAGGAAAAAGGAAAAAATACAGCCTAAATGAAAACAAACAAAAAGAACTGGGTAGACCTATCTGGGCAAGAAGTAGAACAACTAAATCATTAATTTTGCATCATAGACCAGTCATATGCAGATGTCCCAAAAGTGTCATTATAGACATTTGGCTATGAAGTTTGAGAGGCATACTAGCCTATCTGAATAGCTTTGAAATCTGATGTATTACTAAATGTTCTTAAATGCCTATGTCCATCAATGGAAGAGTATTTCAATTAAATATATACATGTATGCATGCATGTACAATATCTCCAGATACAGATATTTAAATTTTCACCTTGTTTAATTTGAGATGATGCACCTTAGAAAAGATGATTCTCTTCTTTAACATGTACCTTTGAATAATATCACGAGGAAGTTTTATCAACTTAGTTATATTTCAAAAATAATTTGCCATTATTATTTTTTTTTTAGAATATCTGCAAGTACTTTAGAAGATAAGTAAAAGACCTTCTTTTCTGGTTAGAAAAACAAAACCCTGAACTTCTGAGTCATAAAATGGCGTTTGTTTACTGATCTCAAATGTGTTTCTTCCATGAGATACCCACCACTGCAGGAACCATGCAACTCGGATACCTTCACAACGCAGTCCATGAAAACTCTCAAAGAATCAATATAAGAAAAGAGAATGCTAAGCAAAATCAGAAACCACAGAGGACAACATCCGACTGAAAAGTGAATAGTGGTTTCCACAGGTAGAGGGATGAAACAATTCCCCAAATGTAAACCTGAGAACAGTTGATGTATATACGTATTATCAGATCTATTTAGGAGGGGGGAAAAATGGGGGAAAAAATATTTTATTTTGTGTTTCTTGGAAAATCTCTAGTATTCTAAGTGGTGATTGTGGACTTTAATTTAGCATAATAGCTTGCATCTTACTGTAATTTGGCCAAACTTTAGCAATATAGGCTGTTTCATGACATTTGATGGCATCCAATCAGTGGATAGGAAATCATAGACTGTAGTTTAAACCCATTCATACTGATAACAAAGGGTGACAATCTAATTTGACATGTTTTGTATAAGCACTCAGATTGTCTTTAATTACCTTGTCACTTGGTATTTTTACACAGATTGTGCCTCTGTAATTGTGCAAAGTATTTGTCAGGATACCAAAACTGAACCGTGAAATAAACTAGGTTCTTTGTCTCAACTGCTGCAGAAGTTGGATTTTGTGCAGTGAATGAACTGGGAATGGCAAAAGGAAAAGGATCTTTGCCCAGGTAATGCAGTTAAGCACCAGTCTGGTGCTTTCAGTTCAGGTCTGTCTCTGTGATGACAGGCAAGACATGTAAATGAACACTTTCTCAGATACACACTAACTGTATATTTTCCATGTTCTGAATACTACTGAGAACCAAATTAGCAGGCATGCTGAATGCTTAATAGCAACAATTCCATTTAGTAGAGAATATATTGGGAAGGGAAAGTGCTAAAAGAATAATCTAGAAATCAGAACATATACATTGAAGATACTGAACTGCTTTGGCGCTAATGGTGTTGAGTATTTATTATTAATTAATTCTGTTTCCATATTCATTGTGAAAACTTTAGTAAATGGCTATGAAGCTGTGAAATTTCATAGCGACATCATGGCTAATATCTGAACATATCTATATCTTCCTAGCTAATATCTGAACAGTATGAAATAAAATAAAAGGGCCATAGGTGGTGTGAGAAAAATGTAAAGTGCCTTGGAATGACTCCTTTGAGATATATTCTTAATGGAATAACTTAAACACTTTAATAAAAGTAAAATCTGAAATTAAAGTTCCTTGAATACACTTTGGATACCATTTCCTGTTTCAAACTATAAGAATCTTCAGTGACAACACATTCAAAGATAAAAGTTTTGATCCTTTTTTGTGGAGTTAGGCTTCATCCTGTCATTATATTAACAATGGCCAAGTTGTACTGTCAAGCATTTTTCATGTTCAGGGTGAATAAATGAGGAACACAGAAGAATGTAAAAAAGTCTTGTGTTCCATTTCACTACGGATAAAAGACCCCATTGCAAGTATTCCACTCACCATGAGAAATATTTCTTTTCTAGAAAGTCTGCAGCCTTAGTGAGCATTTCTGGTTTTTTTATTGTCATCCAACCTTAGTAAGATCACAATTAGCCTTTAAAGGAACAGTTTACAATGCAATAAATTGCATAAACTCTGATTGAATTTCCTATGTAACACACAGCCCAAACTGTTAATCATTTTTTTGTCAGAAACCAATGATCAAGACTTCAAATGCTGCATTTTTCTTCTTACTGGCATGTATAAGTACAAAAAGCAGTTCTATGAGTCTAAGGTGTTTATGCCTGGATATTCTTCATGAATACTTAAAAATTTTAAAAAAGTACATTCTGTCTAATGTACCAGATAAAATGTAGCTGTTGAGAGTGTTGTGGTAACAGAGTCTTTCATCATAATTTTGAGTGGATGAGCACCAACAATTCCCACTACAAAGATTCTACTAATTTCATATGTAATGCAACCCCTGGGTCCATACTCTGATGTTGATGAATTTCCCTGATTAATACTGAATAATTTTAACAGTATAGGGAACTTAGCATAAATCAAAATAAACTGGCACCACCATCAACATTTTAAGGGGAAAGTACAAAAGAATGTATATGTAAGATAGCTGCCTCACCTCAAATTCTTGTCAATGGAGATACATGTTTCAACTCCAGTTGCCCCAACTGTAGTTCATTCTATTTCCAATGCCCTGCACTACCTTGCCAGCCTCCACTTGCTGCTCTGGAGGGCATGGATCCTTGGTGTAGTCTGGATAGCTGCTGAGATGGTTGCAGGGGCCTTTGTAAAGTTTCCACAGAGATGTTTATTTCAGCCACACGTGTGAATAGTCCAGGGTCAGAGAGCAAAGACAAAGGCAAACCTTGTGGTGAGAGTCTAGGTTCAAGTACCCGGGTCTTTGGGGCAGGAGGAGCATCAGAGACCAATTACCAGGGGATATCAGGGTGGAAGTAAAGGTGGGGTTAGGGCATGGGAGACAACAGGGACACAGGGTGGGAGTGACTGAAGGACTGAGGGACAGGGAAGGGGACACAGAGATGACCCAGGGAACAGAACAGGGCTACATTGGCATTTGCTGAGAGAGAAGTATTTTGTGCCTCCCTTACAGGAGAAAGCCTTTTAGGATCTCCACAGATCCCTTGTAAATAATATGCTGTATCTGAACATTACATGCCTCCTTCCTACACCTGCACATATATATATGTAAATATTTATAAACCAATATGACTTCAAGTGGAAGACAAATATTTACCCTACTTGTCTAAAAAGTACACATATAGAGAGATTTATATGCAGTTGCCAAATAGATGGAATTCATCATAAAGAAGGTCTTCTCTTTCATCTCTTCAGAGCAATCTCTTCTTGATTTTTTTTTTGTTGTTGTTTTTTCTTCTTTGAAACGGAACCCTTTATCACAAGCTATTTGTCATGAGGCAGTTCTGCACTGGTCTGACCCTTGCAAAAGGTAAATCTTCAGTATCTTTTGGTTTACTGGCTACCTTTGTAATTTATATGATCAAGTAAAGTTCATAGCACTTGTTTTTAAGGAATCTTTCAACCCTAAACATTTCCTAGGCTGTGTACATAAAGAAGTCAGTAAATTCATTCTGAATAGTGAAGTTGTGAGTTATATAGCTCATACCAAACCCACAGCAATAAAATCTTTGCACAGCAGAACTGCATACTCTGTTGAAAAATTCCACATTTTACAAAGTAAAGCTATTATAGAAATGTTTCAGATAGTTTTGCTCAGAATACAGTTATCTGTAAAACTAGTCTGCTTCACACAAAATTTATCCACATCTACAGGCCTCCAAGAAAAAAAACAAACCAAAACCATAAATTAGCTTTTCTGTACACCATGATGCACAAATCTCTTGAGTTTATATTTATGAATGTTGTGTACATAGACCAAATTTCTCTGCATCCTGTTCAAGAACATCCTTGATGTTCCTGAGGTAGTGTTCATCTTCTCCTTCGTGTTTTGGAACCTCCCCAAAATTCTTGAGTCAGGCCAATTGTCTGACAAGGCAGACAAGGGTAGGAGTACACAAAAGAACTGGAGCTGAAAAGGCAGGCATACTTTTTAAACACTGCACAGCAAAATCTCTTCCCCCCACCCCCTCCAGAAACTTTAAAAGAAGTTATGTGCACCACAGGCTCAAACCATGTAGTTCACCATGGCAGGCAGGAAATTAGGTTTACAGAGAGGTCTGAGGCCTCCTTTATCTCTCTCTCCTTGGAAATAAGGTTAAAAAAATCAGTTATGGTGAGTATGTAAGGGGAATTTTGAAATGTACATTCTCTTCAAGTGTTAATGGTGCTGTTGATTTTATTTTTTCATTGTATGTAAGCAAGTTGTAGCTATTTTATCATATGCACGTTGGTTTGTATTTTTTTATCCCCAGAAATCTGTATCAAGTTGTGGGCAAGTATAAAGCAGGTGAATTACAGATGAAAAACCACTTATATAAAATTTAATCAAAATATTTGGTAATGCTATTATGTTCTTGTGTTCCTTTTAAAACTCAATGGGAAGATTAAATCCACTCATTCACCCCCTTTTGGTAGTAGAGGAAACATACTAGGCATGATTATAAATTGGAGTCACAATTTACTGAAGAAATCTTGACAAACACTATAATATTAATAGAAGATTGAATAGCAGAGAGGATGGTTCACCCATAAAAAGGGTGTTTGCTACCAAAAGATGTCTCATGTGCCACATGGGTCCTATGGGAGCAAAGACAAGATGGCAGCAGGGTCCCTGCGGCTCCAGAGACCAATGGGAAGAAAAAATGAACAAGGGAACAATGTTGTAAATTAGTTTCTGTGGTTTAACACCTTGCCCCAGTCAGAAACCAGGGAAAACAGGGACAATGAAAACCTGGAAAGTTATTTTCTCTGAAAGGAGTTTTGCTGTCGAGCTGTTCATTCCAGGTCACCCGACTCCCTGTCAGTGGCGATCTAGGGATGTGTGGGTGACTTCTGCTCCCAAATGAGCTCACCATAAGAAGAGCAACCCCTCCATGGTTTTTAAAGGGGACAAAACCACTCCCTTCCATGTTAGGGCAAGAAAAATGTTCTACACCTGACGCCTCAGCATTCCCTGTTGAGAACTGCTGCCTGCTCTCTACGATGTGATGTGTGTGGTACAGAATAAACAGCACCAAGCCTCCACCTCTTATCCCTGCATCCAGGACAGCTACACAGCAAAATGAGATGCTCAGGGTCTCCAGAAGTTCTGATGTTTGTCTTCAGGAGCAAATGCTTTGGTGCTGAAGGCTTGCTTCAAGGGAAGTAGCCAGCTATAACTTGCTGATGGGAAATAGAGAATAAAATATTTGTTTTTGTTTGTTTCCATGCATACAACCCTTGATTTTGCTTTATTTCACTGCCTTTAACCTGAGCCATGATGTTTTTCCCATCTTATGTTCTCCCCCACTGTGTCCTGCTTAGAAAGGGAAGTAATAGAATGGCTTGGTGAACACCTTCCATCCAGCTTGTGTCAACCAATGACAGAAGAATTCCTGCATCTCAGAAGCATCTCTGAGTCATTCCTGATACACGGTGTCTGGAATTAAGACCTTGAGCATTTTCTGTATTTATATGATTGTTGTTTAAGTTAAATTGCAGTTGCAAGGCAAAAATAAATCCACATTAAATTTTATGAGTCAGATTGAACTTGAAAGTTAGAGAGGGGTAGTGTGGTTTTCCCTCTCAACTGTCATGTTTATATATAAACCTAAATCAAACATGACAAAAAGTAAAGGCTTCTTTTGCTGATGAACTTTTACACCAAGTAATTGGTTTAGACAGGTACACAAAACAAGACAGAGCTGGAATTTGTTACACAGAACCGTGCACGTACAACATTTTTCAAAGATTTTGGTGTTTAGGACTGACTTCATATAACAGGTGACCTTATATGAACTTTCATTGCAATTCATTGTTAGTTTAGAAAACAGTGCCAAAGTGACTTGGTTATAAATTACAGTTTAAAATAATTCATGAAGGTCATATTTCTGAAAGAATTTTTTGTTTGTCAAAACAGGTCCCTCAGGGAACTTGGATGCAGGTGTTAATATTAGTAGCTCTGTACCTACCATACAGCACCTCCCTTTCTGGGTTGGGTGCTAGCTGAAATATCAAGGTCCTACTACAACATATAAATGTGGTATGAGAAATACGTGTAATTATGCAAAACCTTGTGACATGTAAAGGCTCAAAAGAAATATGAGACACAACTCAAAATAAGGTCAGACAGAATAGTGGTTAGACTTGATCTATAACATTTAATCACCATCTATTACAGAGGCACGTCCTTCAGCTGTCCGACTGGCCCTGAGAGTCTTCAAAATCTTCTCACATACCTGTTTCGGAGCCAGAGGCTAAAAACAAACCAACAAGCAAGCAAACAAAAAAAACCCAACAAAAATATTAAACAGTATTATTTCCATCTGTCAGCAAACAGTGACTCTATTTAAGTTTTCAAATCATTTTGCAAATGGGAAATAGTGAACTATGGAGGACTTCATCAGAAGGTTTACTCACTTGTCCAGTCCTTCATATCTCCAGAGCAAATCATGTAGTCCACATTAGTTACGTCAGAAAAAATGATTCTGACTCAAACTTTTCAGTAATATTCTGTGGTTTGTATGAAGCAGATATTCATTTAAGGCAATCAAATGCCCTCTTTATCTTCAGATTTTTTGGAATTTATCTGTAATGGATAGTATTCGTGGTCAAGATATATGTGATTGCTAAAATGAACTACACTAAGAGATGCGACCTGTGACTACCTAGAAGACATTAGCCACTCTCAATGCAGTGTTTTCTGAGAGTACATCTTCATTCTGTTAAAATTCACACCACTCACAAGGAGAGGAATGGAGAGACTTGAGAAGTCTTAGTCCTGTAAGCCACTGGGACAGCAATCTGCAAGATAGACCGTGTGGTTCTGAATAAGGTAAGTCTTCTGATAAGGTAAACCAACCATCAAATATATTATTTTCCCCTATACATGTGGAAGTCTGGTTCAGTTTATTTTAGTCTCTTCCATTTTTACCCAATTTCCTATTCCCTTTAATTAGCAAGTTTTACTTCCAATTTAAGGTAATATGTTTTCTCTCACTTTTTATCTTTTTCCTTTAAGGAGTGAGTTTAAATAATTTGCTTAAATTGCAATTTAGCTCTCTCCTTGTCATGTAAACTGTTGTAATCCATCACTATGACTGTTTGTTTATCCTGAAATAACAATTACACCTTTATTCAATACTTTATCTCTTCCAAGTATCATTTCAGAGAGATTATAAAAATCAACCCAGACTGTTCCTTAGGCTCATGGCAGGAAGAACCAAAACACATGGGTTTCCTTATATCTTTGAGTAAGAAGGAGCTCCCCTGAGACTAGAACTGTTTTCTGTTTTATGCTGACTATTGAGTTTTATTTCTCCCTTAGCAACAAAGAAATTATTAACTTGTCTGGAGGAAGCAAGTGAAGGAGTCATTATCAAGTTTCCTGCTATTTCATTCCAGAAGAATTTCTTTCTTCAGTGTTTTGAGAATGGGTTGGAGAAAAACATTTGCTTCCAACACATAAGTGTTGGACAAAACTATCCTGATCTACAGTTAGTCTTTGGAGTTTTCTGTAGTAACGTATCGGTAAGGTCTACCATAGTCATCAAAGGTTGAAAGAACTTTGAATAAGACCCCTTCTGCCTCGTGACAGAGTTTTGTGAGCAATCCCATATTGAAACATGTTAGTAATATCTTAAAAAGAGAAGGAGATGCCCACTATCAATATTTTCCTAGGATAATTGACTTTCTCACTCCTTAAAAGGCCTTTGGAAAAAAAACAGTCATATTGCAACAACAATTCAACAAGAATAAATACTAAACATGAGTTTTTCCCACTATTCATTACCCCTCTTTCATTATTTACTTCTTGGTGGGAGGATTCATAGTAGAAATTTAAAAGGAAGACAAGCAGAATTCAGCAAATAAAATGAGGCACAAGCTAGTATACTGAAAACTGCTTAGAGATTTCCTCCTCAGTAAAAAATTCACTTTGACTGTAATTTATTCATGAAAAGACTCAGCAGTCAACATCGGTCATCTCTGTTTACATTTTTCTTGTGAGATGTTTCTTCCATTTGATTATCTGCTCATTCAACCAACATACCTAAACATGCCTTGGAGATATTCTCTGTTCAAAACCTCGTATATTGACAAAGTGGGATATTTTATCCTTTTTCTCTGAAAATATAATATAGGAAGTCATCTATAAATAAAAGATTACTAACGTTAAGCTCTATCTATCTACATTGCAGAAATTCTGTACAGCTTTATATTTTTTTCAAAGGCCTGATTATTTATGTTTTTTTTCTTTTATTTATTCTTCTCTTTTAACCAGTCTGTCTTATTGAAACCCAAAATGATATACCCCAGAAAAGACGAGGTTGTGTGCTATTATCAGATGAATAACTAACAGATAAAGGATTTTAACTGAAGGATTCACTTTGGCCTTTTTCTCTGCTAGCCTGGTATCCATTCATGAAAGCAATCTTAAAGGGGAAAATAAGGAAGAGTGGAATGAAAAGAGTTGAAGATACATCTTTTTTTCAGAGTTTGGTAGAATGATAACACAGGAAAGTCCTATACTGTAGGCGGGCAGGCTAAGTATGTGAGTACCTCATCACAAAAAGGTCCCATAAGCTGAAGTTTAGGGAGTATTCTTCAGGAACGTCTTCTATACCTGTTCTACACTGCATTAGAGAAATGCACAACTTCCGGCTAAGAAAATATTTTGCCATGCAAAGAAACAGTACAGAGGAGCAGATCTAGAGGTTAATTTACAGGTCTTACAGAAGTGAGTCCCAATCTTTTCTGCTCATGTTGAGGGTTACATTTTTTTTCTGCATCTCTGTGCCCTGTTCACAAACAATAATGTTTTTTTCCACTTTGAAGTTTCATAAATTTACTTATGAAGTTTACTTTACTAAGTTTACTTCTAAGAGTTGCAAAATTATTTTGATCTCTGGCTTGGAAGCTGGTACCATACAACTTCTCCTACCTGCTGCTCTGGCAACAAGTGCCCACTCCAATAGAAAATAAAACAGGAAAACTTCCTCCTCATTGGATGTAATGTTCCCTGGAACTTCAGTGGTGCTTTCCATTTGAACCTTCAGTGCCTGATGGCTCTGATTCAAGTTGTCATAAAAATTGAAGTCTTGTTCACATTTCTCTGCCCATTGTTTTTGAAAAGACTACATCTGCTACCACTTCAGAGGTAAAAAATTCATTTTGATGACTTTAGAGAGCAAACATGGATCTGAAGAGTACTAAAATATAAGGAGTGCAGCTTTTTTCTGTGCTTCATGTTCTGTTGTCCAGATAACTTGTAATATTTGATGATTTTGAAGAAGAAAAAAAAAAAGGATGGATAAAAAAATGCCAAAACTTATGATGTAGAAATAACACAGACCAAAATACATGTGCATGTGTAATAATAATATTTTTAGACAGCTGAGAACAACATCATGCCATCATTTTTTGGCCAGGCAGAAATAAAAAAGAAAAATCTTCTACCTTCTAGCTGTCCAAATATCAGACTAATAAAAACTTTTTCTGATAGGAACTTGATATCTTACTATGTTAATTTGTGGAATGCAAGACAACAAAATACTATGGATGATTATTAGGGCATATTTTTGTATGTGAATTGTTTTGATGCCACTGAAACTTTCTCTGAAAAACACACATACATAATTCTTGATCCATTGTTCTGTGTCAGTAAGAACATAATAAAAAAACCAGAGTTGTTTCAGATGTTGAACAATCATTTATGCAAATACCAGAAAAAAAACACAATATTAAATTAGCCAAGTATGAATAATATTTTGAGCTATTTGAACTAAAATACAGCAGATTTTAAAATATTATAATAATAATAATAATAATACAGTCATACTACTATTTTCACCACTGAAGTGGGTTTTCTGCTTAATGAAACTATAAGATGATTATTTTAATTAATATCTCCCTGTTTCTGCTTAAGAATTTGCATATATTATGGATTAACATGGGAAATATTAATAATTCACAAATCAACTGTAAATAACTTAAAAATTTTGAAGTAAATCAGAAAAAAAGGTTAATTTATTTTTGTTCTCCTGTCAGAGTTTCTTAGATATCTATTAGTGCTTGATATAGGAAGAGTGTACATATTACTATTCTAGTAGTATTCTAGATAAGTGTTATTATGTTTCAGACATGCTTTCTGCCTGAGACAAAGGACAGTAATTTCTTGATATGGATCTTATTTCTCTTTGATTTTTAAACTATTATTATGTATTCTATATACAGCAGCACCACTTGCTGTCCAGAACATTAAATAGCGTTAGAAAAGGTGGATATTTTTCCTCCTATATTTTACCATGTTAGTTTATATTCAAATGCCATGAGAAACCTTATCCAAAGGAAAACTGAAACAAACCTATTCAATATCTTTTGAAAAATACATTTTTATAGTACTCTACTTCTAATGTGAAGAGATTAAAAAGGAAAAACAAGCTTTGGTTTTCAGTTAAGTATATTTTGAAACAGGTTTTAGTAAATGTATGTGTAAATTAAAAGAAAAAATTAGTGGTTAAAAAGTCATATAGCAGGGTAATAATATGGAGTGAAAGGTCCAACCTTGAAGCTCCTAGCCTTAAATAGAGGCTTATCTCCACAAAATCAACTCCAAGGGTAACGCTTCTTTTTTACATGAAAATGACCCTTTTTCCAGAAAGTTATACATTTGCCAATTTACCAGTTTTTCCAATATTGAGTCAAAGGCTTTATAAATGTTTAAAATGAAGCTGTAAAATATATCTTCAAAAAAGTTGTTTACTTCGACAGGTAGAAAACTTAACATATACCACTTTGCATTTCAGTCTAGGGATTAGATGGGATTTTTTTCTTTGTTTTTGCTTTGGTATGAAAAAAAATAAAAAAAAAACTGTAAACTTAAGGAAATAGACTGTTTTTGGGGGGAGGTTTTAAAGTGCATTTTACTTCATGGGAGGAAAAGAAGGTCTGACAAAACAGAAGGAAGTCCTTGAGTAATTTCTAACTCTGGCTGTATTTGCATTATGGCAGAGCATAGGATTAGATTTGTAGGTAAACACCTTCTTGGGGGTCATCTGCCATACAAGTGCTTGGGGGACTTGCACACTGAGCAAGCTCTAGGCTGGATGTGTACTCATTAATATCATTTACTGAACTACCAGCACAAGTCTACATCCCTACATCCATCCATGTGCAGCCTGAGATGACCCTGTGGTATAATCCAAAGTGATGGAGCAGAATCAAGATATTTCCTTTAAAACTACCCCTTATAAAGCAAACTAAACATTATTGAAGACCCAAAGTCTCTGAAATTTTCCTGGTCTCATTGTTCAACACCATTATTTTTGCATTTTTCAAGAAAGGGCAACAAAGCTGGTAGAGTCTAGAGTACAAAGCTTATAAGGAGCAGCCGAGGAGGTGGGGTCCAAAGGGTCACCGAGTGTTGGAACTGTCTTCCAAGGGAAGTGGTTGAGTCATCATTCATAGAAGTATTCAAAGGTTGTGGTACGTAGTGACACAGTTTATTGGAGGACTTGGCAGTGCTGCGTTAACAGGAGTGAACATCCTAGAGGTATTTTCCAATTTAATGATTCTATAATGCTATGCCTTTTAAAGACAGCCAAACTGAATACTATGTTTCATAGTCATTAATGTTAGGTTGTTTGTTTTTTTGTCAAATGTTTCACCTTTCCCCCTTTTAAAACTTTTTTAGCATTATCATGTGAAATAGTGATACAGATCACACAAATCTGATACCTCACAGCTGTATTTACTATTCTACTTCTGCTATTTACACAATTACTAGTACAAACAGTAGATTTTTGTTACTACTTTACTCCAAGACATTGTTTTAAGTTCAGTCAGCTGTGCCTTTTCCATCATTCCACAGGTACGGTTTGTGCGTCTTCCAGTTCATTTTGTTCACTAGTGATTTATATTTATTGCCAAGTCATTGATGAAAATGTTGAATGGAACTGTGTCCAGTGGAAAACTTTGTGGAACATGATAGAGAACAGAGTAATAACTCCCCTGTCTGTCGGGCAACAATGATCTAGTTTTGTGATTCTTTTAATTAGAACATTATATGGCATTAAGTCAAATACTTTGTATAATTTAAACACTGTTTACCAAATCTATAATCTTGTGCAGACTGACAGTGAAATCAGATTTGCTTTGCAAGATTTATATTCCGGTAAATCATGTTGACTACCAATGATTATATTCTATTTAATTCATTATTGTTTAAATTTTGTATCTGTCTCCAGTATTGTCCAGAACTTATTCCAAGACCTTTCCACAAGATTCCCAGTACTCTTGTATGAAACTGGTCCTAATTTGCTGTTATGAATTTGTAAATAAGTTGGACTTTTATACTCAAAGTTTGCTAAAAAAAGAGATCTGGTGAAAACACAGCAAAAGGTCAATTTTTCCAAAAGAAAAATAGCAGAGGAATGTGCTGCTCCCTGCTCATTCCAGAGTTTTCTTGCCCTATTAATGGCTAGCTGCTCTGTAGCACAGACTGGAAAAAGATGTCAGGACTACTGTAATGGAAAGACCAATTAGATATTTTGATCATTTAGGGCATTTCAAGAAACAGACAATTTCAACTGTCTACAAATGGCTGCTGTTGCAAATGCCATTTTCCTTGGGGTCTAGCTGGGGAAGATATTGGTCGCAATCAATATTTCGTAGAAAATCTTCCATTTATTTAGCTGCTATTAGTAATTAAATGCAGGTGTTATCCTAAATAATAATCACTAATACAAGAATCTAATTGAATCTGCTGAAAAAAAAAATAAAATTCCTCTTATATACAATTTAAATACACTGCCAGAACCAGCTGTAACACTGCCAAGTCTTTGCCTCAGATCTACATAGATTTTCACAGGTACAAATCACTCTAATGCAGCACTGTTCTAAGCAATACCACCACAAGCAATAAAACCAAGCAAAACAGAGGGTTTTTTTCATCAAGATCAAAAGGTCTGGTTTTTGAATAGACCACACGAGGAGCAACTCATCAGGAGGAAGTCATGCACCCTAAACAGCTGAAAGATGGAAGCAAGGTTATAGTAGATAAGTACCCTACCAGGAAAAAAAACTATATCCAGATATATGTACAGATTCTAAACTTACACTGCAAAATAAAAAGCAAAACACAAACCCTGAGAACAACCCTGCCTAAGTTTTATGGAAGCTGGAGTAAGTAATATACTGAAGCAAAGGACTGATTAACAACACCTGTTGACTTTTTCAGAGTATTTAAAATTCTGTCAAAAAAATTAAACATTCTTGTCAGTCAAGAAGAATCCAAGACAATCTTCTTTAATACACCTGAGTATTCCTGGACAGGCAACGTGGACATGCTTACCTTGATGATCTTGACTCTGTAGGTGAGAAAATAGGAACAAAATCCATGACAGAATGAGTGTGATAGCTGAAATTAACTCCCCTAAAAATTTTGTAAATTAATATCAACTTCCTATGCTTTAAAATATCAGACTGAATTTTGGTACTTTAATTTCTTATATTAATCATATGAATTTGATGCTGATATGAAAAGTTGATTATTTGAATTTATTATTTGCAAGAATGTATTTGTATTACTTATTATTTGTATTAATTTGAAGTTGGTATGAAAAGCTTTGATTCAAAACCAGTACAGAGTAACCTGAAATTGCGATCATTTAATTGTCTTGCCTGCCATGCAGAGGCCATGTGGATAGTAAGGAGAGTAGACAAGTAAATAAGATGGTTGTTACACAGAGACACATATTAAAAAATGAGAGGTTTAAGAGCAAGAATCCAATTTCTTCCCTGCTGCTGAAGGGGAGACCGCCTGAATGGCAACTTCCAAGTGAGCAATTATACTAATCATCTTGTTGTGTGTCAGTCTATTTTGTTATGAATTGCTCTGTTTCTATATAATACATGCTCATTAATGAATTTTATTTGTGTCCCAGCCTACATTTTTCATTATTATTTTGATCCTGCAAGCAAAACTTGTTTTAAAAGTCCGCATGCAGTCTCTTCTCATACAGGTGACCAACTTTTGCCTTGTTTTCAGAATACTTTTCTCAAGTGTTTAACTATCTTCCCAGGTGCTAGGCACACACTGAAGTGTTTTTATTAATGCACTGTAGTAAGTGTATGTACAAATCACACCTCTCAGACACGATGTAGAACATTTTATTGTTCACATTTTCTCACAGTACATTGTGCTTCACATGGGTGATGGGAGAGCACACATATCTTGATGCTGCTAGGCTGAATTTTGTTTCAGTTATCTCAATACTCCATAACTCGGTTGCAATCAGTTAATTTATGTAACTAGTCAGCCCTTGTCCACAGGGTATCTGACACTAAATTTCTTACACAATCCAACCTGAGGAATTCAGTTTCTTGCTTTAACACTTATTGTGCTAAAAACTAATGCACAGCTTTGAGACTGAACTTTTACCCTCACTGTACCATTTGACGTATGGAAGGAAAGGAAAGAAAAAGTACTGTATTTCCAGTTATAGCACTTATTTGTTCATTGTTGTAATCAAACAGAGATTAAACATAATGTGGGTAATATTTAACATCTGGCTGGCATTTCTTATCTGTATGCATTGTGAAATAAATTAATAAATTAGTGAATGCTTTATTATATTTCTGCTAGATAGCTATATTTTTCAAACTGTATTGTTGAGAAAATTTTGTCAGTCAGGCCAAAATAATGGATCATGGCCACAGAACAAACCCACAACAGAATGACAAAAGAGCTTTTGTGACCTCTGGTAGAAAGATAAAACTCCTGAATGTCAAATGCCCTTCCAGTTGATCAAAATTTTTCACAGAATCTAATTTAATTTGTATATTTCTACATTACACGTGGGGGGTCGTCTTCAGATTTCCTCTTCATCTTGTAAACCTTTACCTGTATAAGATTACTGTTTTTAAACATGGGGACAAGAAGATGAGTAACTGAAACTTACAAACTTAGGCTTTGCATAGGTTGTAGATGAGAAAATGAACTACTGCTCAGTGAACAACTTCGAGCTACATTGAAATGCATGCAAATTGCCAAGTTACTGCCAGATGGACCAAATCCCAAGACTGTAATGTTATGGTTATAATGTGTGTCTGTGTGTGTACTTGGAGGCCTTCACAGGCTCCTCACTTACAACACAGGTATCAGAAGTGCTTATATGGTCTAACACAAACAGGCTCAGTGCTTGTATTCCTCTATATGGGCCTAGATGAAAGCTGATGCTAGATGTGAAAAATGAGTTTAAAAATGAGCTAGCAAAAGATTTTCATTTCTGCTTTAGACTGGAGACATTTCTGAATACATACATAAATTTTCAGGCTCCTAGTTTTTTGCACTTTTGCTTAAGTAGATGAATGGTCTATAAGTAGCATTTTAAAATTTCTGTGCTATTTACTAATATGTTGCTTTTGAAATTTTAGTTAAAATTATTGTCGTGGGTTTAGCGCTGGCTAGATTGCCAGTGCACCCACTAGAATTATTTATTCATTTCCTGCTTTGAGGTAGTACTGGGAGGAAGGCAAAACAGGCTCAAATTTAAAGGGTACAAAGAAAAACCCTGTAATACAAACCACCACATTACTAAAGGTTGAGATAGCTGGAATATATTAGGACTCTGGAGAAAAAGTTAAAATGTATTGTCAAGGCTATATACCAACCTCACAAAGCAGCCCTCTATCTGTATTAAAAAATAAAACTCATGCAAGGTTAACACTGAAAATTTAATTAGGTGTCCACATGCAGAAAGTTCACATTTAAGACTGATTACCTTGGAAGTATAAGCCAGTTTTCCTAGATACTGCTGAACTTTGTGCCTCTTCAAATTTAACCTCTTTGATTCACATACTGCCTTTTATTCATGTCCCTCACCTGAAAGGCTATAACAATTTGAGTCTATCAACATCACAAGGATGACAATACCAATTCAGAAAAAACCTCCAGACAGTGCAGTGTCCAATACTCCATCCATTCATGCCAAAATAAGATCACAGTTTTGTGAATACTGGTTTTGTCTATTTCTTGCACAACATAAAGAAAGCACTGTGGTGTGTGTATTTACTTTCAAGAATCTTCTGCTTCTGGGCTGAAGGATGACTTTCAGTCATGGCTGAAGAATTCAGGTGGTGGTATTTTTAAAGAGTTTTTGGAACCACAGTACTGTAAATTGTTATCATCCTATCCTATATCCTCTTATAACAAATTTTAATCATGAAAAAAAGAATGTGGCTTGTTATTACTTAATGTCATAGTATTATCTCTCAGGTATCTGATCACTGTGAAAATTTGTTCATTTTCGTGCACATTACCCTGTCATTAGGATTAGGTCTTCACTGATTTTCCTAGCCAAAGTGCAGAGATAAAATCAGAGGAAATAGGTAGTTTAAATTATAATTACAGAAATGTTTTATGTGGTTGTTAAACAACTATATTTACAGATTGTGGCCTTGTGTGTGTGTTCTTAAATCCTCTTTTCAAGATGAATGAGGTTTTAATCTATCACATGGAACCACAAAAAACCCCCATATCCAGTCAGGGGTACATATCTCTTTGACTGTATGCATTTGGTTTGTTGATGTAAGGGCTGTAGATGGAGAGGAGTGGCAGCAGCCAGGGCCCCTGAACCCAGCTGTATCTTAAAGTGCATAAAGCCAATGACAGCTGTGGCAGCTGATCATATTAGCACAACTGTATTTATCTTCTGCTTGACAACATGCAAATCCATTTATGCTGAACGTTTATCTAGACTTTTTATATAGCTTTATGCATAAAAATTTATTTGTACGCAGAATTAATGAACCATGTCTATATAGTCTTGAATATAATAGATGAATAGAAATATAATCAGTTCATCTTGAAATGACCTCTCCTGTGTAATCATATAATCATTAAAAAGCTCCCAGGTGAAAATCTGAAATTCGGAAATTATTTCTTTACTTGAAAATGACAGATATTAACATTGACTTAATCTGAATAATGCTTTTGCTTTAAAATAGTGCTGCTATATTTTCGTTGCTTGAGATTTTTACTTCCAGTTGCAATAGTCTGTTCAATGAAAAATCGAATAGTTTACATGGGGGAACAAAACATCCTGCAGTAATCTCTCAGAAAGAGGCACTTAAACCCCTTTTAAAGGGCACAGGAGTCAATAGACTTTTAAAAAAGCCAGTGAACTTTGGATAAGAGCATACAAATAAAATTTTGATCAGCCAAGTCACTACAACTCCTCCAATTGATTCTCCTTGATATTCTACCATCTCAAGTGCGACCACATTTAAATTTTCCATTGTGCCTGTAGCATAGAAAATAGGTTATAAGAGAAAGGGTGTTGGGCCACAGTGTTTAAGGACAGTCTGAAAAAATCTTCTGTATTCTGAATAGTATTATTTATCTGCACCCTGAATCAGACTTACTCCACTGTGCAAAGTCTCAGGTGTAGAAAATTTTCAGATTTTTTACATAATTGACTGAGTTTTTTGGATAAAATTTATTTTTAAAAAATCTGGAGTCCTTTTAGTTCTCCAGTTATGCTACACAGAAATCATATTTTGCAGAAAACTACTGTTCTCATATTCCTTGCCTTTAGAAAAAGAGCTTGACTTTTGGCAGGTAAGTTAACATATGATACTGAAAATCTATGGAAACCTACACAAATCTAGCAAATTTCCAAAGCCTTGAAAATGAAAATTTTCTTTGCTTAATGAATGTTTACTTGAACTCATTCATACAGTTGAAAAGGTTCACACTTGTGGATTTTACTGTTTGTCTAAGCACAGCATTTTGTGATCTGATCTTAAAGATCTGGAGTACAATGGCAGGCAAACGAAAAGAAATTAATGTTCCTACCATGTTTTGAGAGCAGCCATCATTCTGTCATCAGCATATGAGGAATAAGAGGCTATTAGCTTGAATAACGAGAAGACACGATGCAGGTCAGAAAACAATTAACCAAATACAAAGGTGGACAGAGTGCTTGGCATGAAAATATAAAATATGTTTCTTAAATGCTGAGAACAGCTGGACAAAGAACATAAAGCTGAATGAAAGCAAGTTGAAAATAAGTTTCTTGTGGAAAGAAGATAGATCTTGGGAAGAAATTCAGAAATACTGAAAACACTGAAAATTAGGGAAGATAAAAGCAAAAGTGAATTGAAAAAGAATAGAGTTAGAGATGATGATGATGATGATGATGCAGCATAAAAAGAAAAGATGACAACATGACAATATCACTGGCATTAACTGAGAAGTTTAAAAAAATACTTCTGAAAATCTAAGGAAAGATGAAGAGATTAAAGAGGAATTTAAATATTAGATTTAGAATAGGAGGTAGTGAAAAAAATGAAAAAGACATTTGGAGGTAAGGTCAGGTAGATACCAGGAGGGAAATAATGGATTTGAATGGGAAGTTAGAAAATGGAAATGACATCAGAGATTAGTCAGTTATAGAACAATTGTACAGAAGGGACAAAGAGGCAAGAATTGAGGTAAAAAATACTGCAAGAAAAGACATGTAAAGATAATTGTGTAAAGATAATGGAGTGACAAGTTTTAAAGGAGGAGATACTTATTTTGCATCCGTGTAGACTGGAAGAAACAGAAGAAATCTATGGGGCTAAAAGACATATGGAATTTTCCATCAACACTATCACATGATCACATGACAGATAATATGTCTGGATGAATCTGGCACTGAATTTAAGTAACTGATAGAGATTGTCTAGTGTACTCTATAGGTTAGGTATAAAATCATGCATTTTTTTCTGAAAGGAAGATATTTGTGCCAGTGTCAAAATGTGGTACACTGAATAGTTTTGAGACTGAAGTGAATACATTGATAATGTGATTGACATAATTTGCTTAAATATTGGTGTCTGTGGCATCTGAGGTGCCTTAAGGCATACAAGAAATACACAGTGGTTCAACAGACAGGACATAGGACCTATGTGAGGCTGGTTCTGACTCTGAAACAGCAACTGAAAACCAGTCAAAGTACTCTGGAAAGTGTTAAATAGAAGCTATCACAAGTCTTTGACATTCAGCTTATTTCAGCCTGAATACTTAGTTTTACTAAGGCAGAAAGTGAGTGTTCAAAGGTAACTAAATAAAGGTAATTAAATAAATTAATAATTTTAACACAAAACACATTACCGGTTACTTTATCATTTTATAGAATAAAAACGGATTCTGTGAAACAATTAAAGGTACTAGTTCTGGGCATTGGAAGAAAAAAAAGCCTTAAACAAAGAACCAAGCAAAGGATACCATTTTTGGGCTTTTTTCTTCAGTGGAAATCAGTAAGTATTGAGAAAACACATGGAACAACCAGGCAGAAAACTGAATTTGAAAAGCTGCTGATTAGTGAGGACTGACCTTTCCAGGCACCACACGGGGCAGATCCCATGTAAATGTGGCCATGCAAATAAGACAGACATGAAATAAAGAGATATGAGTGCCCACTGCACAGACAAGCCAGTTTCTGATATTTTTGAGTTCATTTTTTAATTTTGTTAAAAATAATGGGGTTTCATTTCCTACAGGATTATTTTATAACATTAAATATACATAGGGCTCCCTTTGAACACTACATTAAGAAAAGTAGCAGGAATTTTTCTCAGATGGAATGGAAACAGTACTGTGTAAAATTCACCTTATCTAGCTACTTGTTACTGTGACAAAGAAATACACTGTGCTCCTATGCTATTCAAGAGCAAAGAAGTCACTCCAATATATTGAGCTTGGGTTAGTCCTTTCTTCCAACATCAAAAGAAGAAACCCATTTATTTAATTTTGTCATGAGTTGATAAAACGTGTTGCCAGGACTTAATAACTATAAAGAAAAACAAAACAAAAAAATGAACAAAATAACAACAACAAAACCCACCAAGAATATAGAGGCTACAATAATGAGCTTTCTGCCAAAAAGAAGAGAGGAACAAGGAGCAATGAGCACCTACTTGATGTAGACAGACACTACAAATCTGTCAGGAAGAAGATGTGCATGGACTGCTAAAATACTACACAGACTCAAGGCAGGGAACTGCTGTAGTTACATTCATTCCATCAAATGTGCTGACATAGCAGTGGTTGATTAACTAAATAAACAAAATAGACTTCAGTCAAAGACTTCCCTCTTCTGAAGAAAAGATGTTCATTTATCTCTGAATTTAAGTGTTTTAAAACTTTTGCTATTTTTTTATTATTCTTCAAACAGCTTTAATCAGGAGCTGACAACCACTTTTGTAATTGTGGAAAAGTTAAGGGAAGTATTTGAAGAACATGCCTATAGATCTTGAGTAGTAAAGGTACTAAATGCACACAGGCATACAGCAATTATTTTTCAGGCTCGAGAATTCATAAAGACCAAAAAGACAAATAAATATGAAACAGGATTCATTTAAATGAAGAAATTATCACTGTGTTTATCCAAGGCTTGTTGACTTTGAATTTATGTCAAGATGTGAAAGATCCTAGCAGTTTCCTCGTGCTTGTTGAAATCATGTTTAAATGCAACTCATTTTGCAGAAAGAAGGTTTCAAATTAGTGCAGCAGGTCAAATTCCTCTCAAAGAAGGACGCAGCTCACTTGGTAAGTTGGTTACAAGAAAATACTGTTTGACCTAATACAGGGAAAAAAGTCCTATGTCCTCAGTTGTAAACTCAAGCATGCTTAGAACTTGGAGGAAATAATCTTGGAAATAGTGCCTCTGAATAGGGCTTTGTGTCTGGGATGGATAATGTCACTCACATAAACAGAAAAGACTACTGAGGAAAAATTAAGGTTCCTTACTTACTGCTGACTTTGTGCTAGGGTCCCATGAATAAAACATCTAAGCCCTTATCTCATTTGAAGACTTTAAGGAGAATTGTGATCACCCAGGGGTCAGGCTGTAGGCAAAATAACAGCAGAGAAAATGATAGCAAGAACGGACCACAGAACAAGATCAGTGTCTTAGGTTGATGCCAGCATGATTTTTTTGCCTTTTTTATATAACTTTTATGTATTCTCAGTATTCTTAGCATGCATACTTATAATTCCTTAAGTCTGATAATTTGGCATAGTCCTAGTATTTTGTCAGACCAGGAGACCAAACACCCTAAAGACTTTGTAGCAGGAGGCTGGAAAGACCTACACTAACTTGGGAAACCATGGTCCTCTCTAGAACATATCTTGCAAACTACAGATTTGGCCCATCCAGGGGGGAATTCCTCAGATGGGGGAAAATCACACCATTCATCCAGGCCTCCCATTGGGACCTCCTTATTAGATATGCTAACCTGTAAGTTCTATAAATTGTATACGTGATCTATTGTGTGTGTGCACTGTGGCACATCCCACCTTGGTGAAACAGTTCACCCTAAGGATCATTAAATACTGAGGTAAAAATACCTTATCCCTTAACAATGTCTGGCTCTCAACTTTTAAGACCAGGAAAAGGCATCAAGGTAACCACAAAAAACCCCAAAAAGTTAATGTGTTAACCCTGTGATTTCCAGAACCATATGATAACTTAAGTACATCCACTTCTAGTACAGCTATTAATTAAAGGTTTTGCTAACAATTACAGACTAAGAGATGACCTCTTTCCCTGGAAAAATGTACTGGTGCAAAGCTGAACTTTCAGGTCCTAAGAGGTCAGCCACTTATAAATATTTGTTAGCATCTGAAAAATTAAGAGAGCATAATTCTTCAGACTCCTGTTTCAATTATGTTTACAAGTCTATACTACTTCTGTAATTTTTTTCAGTTACATCACTCTGAAAAGCTTCTAGAATTCTATTGCTATTTTCAGTAGATTAATTTAAAACCAATTCTCTGCTAATACATTGATTTTATTGAACCAAGGATTTGGCCTTATTTTGTTCTCAGCTCATATCTTAGGGTCAACATCAGGTTCTTACGTTAAATCACTTTTCTAATGGGAATTAATCTTTTAAAGCCATAAATTTAATTAAAGACTGGACTCCTAAAATAGGATCTTTGTGAATTAAAAACTTCTGGTTTTTTATTCTTATGGTGATCATTTCAGTAATTCTAAATGTTAGCCTCCATTTTCAAAAGAACTGCTATAGACACAAAAATCAGCTCTCTAAAAACCACTCAGAAGAAAGAAGCAAAAATTAACCTTTCTTCTGAATCCCATCTTTGCATGAGTACACCAGGGATGGGTCTCCAGTCATGAAAAATTTCCTTGCTTGTGCAATTTCAGCTGACTTGAATGGCAAAACTTATCTATTGCTTTCTTCTCTCCAGTAACTTTAATTTGCAAAAGGGTTGACCTTGCCTGTACTTTGGTTACAGCCCATTGCATTTGTGACACAGCCTATGTTCAGGATTTGCATAGGCTAATTGCATCCCCAGATCTCCACCCTCCCAGGTATTCTCTCTCTGAAATTTGTAAAAACAATCTTTTGCTCTTGTCCTGGATTTCTCTAATTTAGTAGCTACTTAAAAATGTGCCTGATTCCAAAATTAACATAATATTTGCATAATGGATTAACCCATGTATCCGACGGCACTTGTACCACATCAGATGCTCTGTCTTATGTATATTTCAGGCTAAAACTCCTCAAAGGAAGTTAGTAGCAAGGAAGGTTTGAAGAGCTGCTGGAACTAAGGGAATTATCAAATCCCAATTTTCCTTTTTCATCTGGTTATTTTCTCAGGGTTGTTTTAGTCTTGGTTTAATCATCTGTTTCCTTTGTTCTACTAAGCCAGGTGGTTGAGTTCATAAGAAATATGTTTTGTTTTGTTTTTTTTTTTCTTGCAGTTGAGCTCTTCACATCTTTGAATATTCTCAGAACAGCTGTCAGATTCAGTCTTTACTGGGACTATCTAGAGAGAAAAAAGATGACTTTTCTACTATGTCTTGTGGCTTGCTCAACAGTCCACTGCAAAAGAAATGCTGTCACCATACTGCAGAATACTGAGGGAGGGAACCTACAGTTACATGTAGAAATTATTCCTTTAGGGATTCCTATCAGTGGACCCACAAAATAATTTTGAAATCATTCTGTCATTCTTCCTATCTCTGAGAATCTGAGGGGACTTTTTCTTTAAATTTTATAGTGCTCTTGGAGAAAATTCAGGTTTACCTTTGGGCATTTACTTTCCAAGCCAAAAACCCAAGACAGAAAAATTTTCCAAGATTCCCTCCACTGAAGATCTCATATTATATTACAAAGTATATTATCACATTACATAGCATATTACCACATTTCCTTTCTAAAACCAGTTGATATATATATATATGAATCTTACTTCCTTCAAATAGCAGTAACCCAAACATTATTTCATTTTACCTAAGGAGCATTTTTACCAGGTCTTCTTATTCTCAGCTATTAACTTCAAAGATACAAGGAGATGTTTAAATTATTTTATCTTTTTCCTAGTCTTTAAAAGAATAGCTTCATTTTGATGTGGTTCTTTCATGAGATTTGCTAACACTGTATCTGCTTCAATGGATTTAAAATTTGTGTTTTAAGTTTACACAATTCCTTGTTTTACCAGCTGACATAGTATATATTTTGAATACAGTCCCAGAATCTTTTAACATTTTCACCATTAAATGTCTCTTTCTTTTAGCAATATCACAAATACACTGCAACAAAAGAATAAATTTATAGAATTGACTCACCAGAAGTGTGCTCATGAGCATCCTGTGTTGATAAGAATTGTAATAGTGAGCTACATTTCCAAGTACAATCTCAAAAGAAAGTAAGCATTCAAATGTAATGAAAATATTTTAGTGCAGGTGATAGAAAGCAATTCTATGGTGAGCTGAGCACGGGACAGCTGAATATCACAGGCTTCAAGTGCTTTCAGGTGTTTGGGTGATTGTCAATTCCAGTATGCCTTCTCTTGAATCCAATAACTGGAGCCACTATAAAACATTAGTTTTCAGGCCCATCTGTGTGTGAAAGTAATGTTTGAAAGTACCAGTTCACTCCTCTCCATCTTTTATTTCATAACAGAAACTGCATGTCTCTGTGTTATGTTACATAGTGTGATTTGGATCAGTCAGAAATGCAAAATGCTTGATGATCATTAGAAAGTGTTCCTCCCTGTGGTGGTGTATTCCCTCCTTTCCTCCTTGGGATGGTCTGTGATCTCAGAAATGCTCATCAGGCCTAAGCCTTGATCAACAACACCCAGACTAAGCCCCTCTTGAGTTTATCAGAAACACTGTCTGCTCCGAAGAACTTATGCTGTCTAACAGGCTCCTGTTTTTCAATGTACAGCTTTGGAATCTTATTTTTCTTGCCTGAATAACAACTCAGGTGGAATAATTTGCTATTGAACATTAAAAGAAAATTACTGACTTGAATTGTATCCAGGATAAAAAATTATTATAAGTAAAGCCAACTTTAATGACCTATTTAACAAGTCTATAAATGTGATCCGAAGTGAGATCCTTTGAGCTCTCCTGTATGGCATCAGGATTCAACCAGTGATGTCCCTCTGAGTGGGACATCTCTCAGAGCCAGCAAACTCTCAGGTTTTCTCAAGTGGAGGATCACTGCTGAACACTAACAGAGAGCCTGGACTGATACCCCTGCCCCGAGAGGTTCAACCCTTCACCCATTGAGAAGATGCAAAGTCATCCAAAAGGAGTACTTCACTGAATCTAGGGGAAATTTTTCAGAGGTATAATTTTTCCATACTCACTTAGGTCTGTGTGCATGTGAGTGTAGATAAGCTATAGCAAACCTACTCTGAATGCTGCTATCTTAGATTCTTATGTGTGTTAGAGTCATGTGTAAGTTAAACTTATCAGTGAGTTACTGCTATGACATAATAAATGCTTCAGAATTTTTGTTAATTTTTTAAAATTAGGTTATTGGTTAAGTACTGTTAAAACCTTTAGGTCTAATTTGTTGGTCAAAGCCACAGTGAACCTTATGCTTCAACAGGAGGGTCTCCCTTATTTTTTATATTCTTACCCTTTCCTATCCTTACCCTTTTCCTGGTCACCACTCACCCCAACCTGCATGTAGATAATTTTTGTGTTGATTTTAATTTTAGATTGATTTATTTATGATTTTAGGGTTTTTTTTTTTTCTCTGTGTGCTCTAACCATCTAGTACATAGTAGAATGAACATTGCCAAAAATTTTGTTATACTTTCGTTTTTGTACTAAACCTGCTTTTGTTGATACCTTTGTTGGGGATTTTTTAAGTGACTTAAACCAGTAATTTAGAATATTTGTGTGGCTCTCCTTCCCATGCCATTTAAAATGTTGTTTCTGTAACCAGTGCAGAGGTTCCTCTGAGATAATAATATTGGGAATTAATTCTCAATAGTACCATTTAATACCCAAAAATAAAGGACAGGTGATTGAAGGAGAGTTGCTTCACCACACTTTCATAGTGACACAATTCTCATTCTACCACAATAATATTATTTTTTACATTCAACCCCCTGCACACTTCTATTTTACAGGATTGATGTTCTGGCCACATTTAGAGCTGTAGAATCATAGAGTCATTGAGGCTGGGAAAGATATTTAAGACCATTGAGTCCTGCCTTTGACCAAACACCATCATGCAAACTAAACCATAGCATTAAGTGGCATGTCCAGTCTTTTCTTGAAGGGATGGTGACTTTACCACTTCCTTGGGCAGCTCATTCTAAAGCCTGACCACCCTTAGAGTGAAGAAATACCTCCTGATGTCCATCTGAACCTACTCTGGCACAGGATGAGGCTATGGTCTTTCATCCTATCATTGCTTTGCTGACCCCCACCCAGACACAACCTCTTTTCAGGTAACTGTAGAGAGTGAAAAGTTTTCTCCTGAGCTTCCTTTTCTCCAGGCTAAACAAACACTGCCCCTTCAGGCACTCCTCACAGGACTTACTCTCTAGACCCTTCACCAGCTTCACTGCCCAACATTTACAAACTGGCAAACCAGAAAAACCCCTTCACTGTTAGCTGCAATTTGCTGAATCATTCTTGAATCCTGTGTATTTTGGTGTCCCCTGCAGATTTTTTCATTTTCTCTAACTTGTCCTCCCTTACTTCAATGGCTAAGGCTTGTACACTTTGGCAATTTCATTTGTGTTTGAGTGATTTGCCAATGGAAATTGAAGAAATAGTCAGAAATTTCCTGGGCAAACAATTAGCATATATACTCAGCACCCAGGGAAGCAGAGATATATTTGAGCTAACACCTTCAGCAAGATGAATAAAGAAAAAAAAATCATTCCTTGCATGAAGGACTAAAAATCATTCACCTGTAAAATTTAAACCCATATTTAGATCAAGCATCTTGACTATAGCTGTAATATACATAGATGGGGCTTGGTTCAATTTTCAGTAATCACTGTGATCTGCCTATTTTTCCTTTTAGTTACACTGTGAAATTAGTGACTGAAAAGATTTTTAAACAACGTTTGTTACAAGTAGCCAAATCAGGTAGCAGGAAAGACGTGGGCTGCACAGCTCCCTGTTCATGGATCCCACCTCAGTGGGGTTCCATGTGTATTGCCAGCACCCAGGGTCTGGCTGCTGGCAAAACACAGAGAGAAATGTCAGGGATGCTCATGGAGGCATGAACACACCAAAGCTCTCTTTCTGTTTCCCTAACCGACTGATCAAGATGTTAGTAGCAAATAAATGCATGTATAAACATATATACAATGTAGGACTCTCAAGGAACTGTACTTTAGATCATCTACACAGTAGCTGTCCCCGGTATGCCACCGGCACCTATATCTACAAACCTCTTTAGCTGCAGTCGCACTCCATGTGCTGGAACAGCCCACCTTTACGTGCACACACAGAAGTACACCTTCACACATGCACCCACACCCTGCACACTGTGGGTCCATCTGGTGTTGCCTCCTGCCCCACAGCCCTAGACCCATGACCAGGCAGGTGCTCAGCCCTCCCATTCTTCAGGGAGCCTTCGTGTAGGAAAAACATTCAAAAGGGAGCCTAATGATGAGCCAGGAGAAGCTGTGTTGTCTGCTGCAAACACTGCTGGCACATGGACTGACTCATGTCCCTGCTCATGAGGGAGCTCCCGTCCTCCCCAACAGCCCCTTTCATCATCTTTTACTTTTCTGCTCTGCTTCACTTCTTGCTGTCCAAATCGTCTTGATGTCTCCCTTTCTTGCCTTCCATTCCTCACCCTGAACACCCACAGTGACACAGGGTGCCCCCCTTTCTTACAAACACCACTGGTCTTTCATACACACAGCAGCACCATGACACCACTTGCTTCTTTCTGGCATCACAGTGCTTGCCCCAGCAGATATCACACTCCTGTTTTTGCCTTTCATACTCCACTCCTTGGTGCCTCTCTGTAAGCATTCTGCAGGAACACTGAACACATGTTGCATAACTGAAGCCATCGACATTTCTTCTGTCAGAATTTTATACAGTATGGTTTTGGAGCTGTTGTAGAACCTCAGTAGCAGGGACAAAAATGCAAAGTGACTGCAAGAGAGAAAATTCAACATTGCCCTTGCAGACATGTAGGTGTGATGGATTGGTATAGCTCTCTAGGCAAACACTAGCACTTAGGGAATGTAAGCTTCTGTGGAAAATTTCAAAGCTTATTTCATTGATGGCATCACGGTGCACAATTATTCACTAGAGCTCCCTTATTTTCTGCAGTAATACTTGTGTCTGGTTCAGATTATCTGAGCAACTGTTAGGATTAAAGAGCTAAGAGAGTAGTAAACTTCCTTTCTCATGTTGATAGTATTTCTGCAGCAAGGGCTCTTAATTTCTGATTCTTAAGAGGAAGAGAACCATAAATTTTATTATGCCAATGACTCTTCAATGTGGAAAAGGAAGTTAAGTACTTAATCAGGAGGAGTTCTTCCTTTTCATTTTTGTGAGTAGAATTGTTAACAAATAAGCTAATATACTCAGAATTTCCAGGGGGCCCAGACAAATCCTTACTTGAAATTCCACATATATGATCAGTGGCTGATATTTGGGTGTTACTTCTTTTTTTTTTTTCCACCATCTTTACAACAGGTTTTTAAAGGCCTTAGTGTAAAACAGCAGGGTAAAAGCTCAGCCAATGCTGATGAACTGTCAAATGAAGCAAATTAATCAGAGAATCAGTATCAACAATAACATGAAAATTTGGACAAGGTTTTTAACAAGTATCACTTGTACAGCTATTGGATCATTTTTCTTCATAGGCTCTGCACTTCAGTTTGAACATCTTAAATCTGGATACCAGTTATAAATGCAACTGAAGGCTTAACAATTCTGTTAAAGAGGAATGGAGCTGATGAATAGGACTCATCCTCTAAGTACTGCAATCAGACAAATTATTCTATGATGAGGAAACATCTTTTAAGATTAAAGGAATGAGGAAAAGGAAGTATGTTAAGACTACAGATGAGATGGGTCTTTGTCTATCAGCTAGGAAATGCTGGTGTCATCTGACAAGAGTGCTTAGATTGTAAATGGCACCTTAACAAGCTATATGAGTGCTACAAGCATCATGTAAAGATCACATTATAGCAGTGATTGGTTTTGAATAATAAAGTAGGTTGAAATGTGCTGAGTGTCTCTAAAATAGCAACATCTGCAGCAGAATGTAATGCCTCTCACTGTTGAGTTTGCTCTATTGCAAATACTGGGGGAGTATCTGTGGGGAACAAGTATGCCACATAACAACTTACCTCAGTTTCAGCATGCTGTATTGGAGATGGCAAATCAGGTAACCCCCCTGTGGGTGAACTTTTGGTATTTGTAAATTTTTGGAGTGAGAGGAGGGCTTGTTTCCGTAATGTAGCCTCAGGTACCTGCTGTGCTCTGCATAGTGGCATATTTTGCAACTTTCACATATGTCAGACAAATCATATTTAAAAAGAAAGTATCAACTTCTTCATTTGATGAAAATGCAATAGCTGTGGAGGTAAGCTTAAAATATTGTAGTCTTTCTCCCATAGTTCAGCTATTTCTGGTTACTATGAGTTTGCAAGAATTGGTGGTGCAGTTTGTGATTCAAAGAAATGCCATCAATTAACACTCATTCCTTTGCAAGGTCTGCACGTTCCAAAGGCTTTGTGCTCTACTGCTGTGCTTCCAATACACAGCAAATATACTTCCCTGTATTTCAATGGCTTAAAGCCTGGATTGTTGCAGTTGTTGGCAGTGATATGACAATCAACAAAGGGACAAATCCTTTCATTGCAAGGTCTTCAAAAATACTTTAAAAAGAATAACAATTGAATTGTATATTCTGGGAAGACACAACAGAGGAAGTTTAAACTTTTACTTTCCTATTAATATCAGGTAGAAACACCAAAACATACAGGTAACATTAGCCAGGAGAAAGACAAGGGGTAACCTAATCCTTATCCAGAAGTACTTGAGCAGGAAAAAAAATTTGGACAATGGAGGATATTTATTTTAATAGTTAAACATATGATGTAATGTACTAGGATTTACTGCCAGACAAAGTTTGACTGCATTTAAAATTTATAGGCAATTTTTATTGTCATAATAACTAAATACAAGAATTAAGTACAAAATATTATGGAAGTTTTACTGGATTTTTTTCCCTTCAAATGAAGGATGCTTTTATTTTATTTTTTAAAATATGTCCTAGTTTAAGTAGGATTTAATCATGGAAGCCTAATATTTTGTATTATGGTGAATGTCTTACAGTGAAGGCAGCAATTTGTTTGTAATTAAATTTTATTATTCAGTTGTAGTAACTCCTTATAGCAAATGTATACGTCATAAATAATGTCCCAGAGGTCTGTGAACCATTGTCTTTCAAATACAAAATAAACTACACTTTTACAAATACTTTTCATAAAAAAAAAAAAAAAAAAAAAAAGATTAAAAGTGCCCTACCATGTACCATTCTTCAAACTCCTTCAGGTAGGTTTGGCAAGACAACTGCATTCTTTGCAATCAAGGGAAAAATCCCTGTCAGGTTAATAAAGCAATGTAGTTGCTTTTTCCTCTGTGTTTTCTACAAATTTCAGATTTCAATAATGTAAATACAAGGGACATCAAACAGTCCTTGTCTTATGCTGAATGAAGAGCTTCACTAAAGTTGCAATTTCTCTCTTTTATTTGCCATAAAAGATAAATTGCATTAAGAAAGGCTGCCTGAACCAAGTGTTTTGAACAGTTGTTAGTTCAGTCAAACTGGTCAGAGAAATCAGTTTCCTGAACCACAAATTACTACATGCCTTTAAAAATTCGTGTCTACAGAGCCTTTTCAGCTCTTCTCTGGGAAGAGCTGCCTGTCCACAGCCTTTATATTTTCTGAGGTCACCACTGCAAATGTCTTCTCATCTTGTCAAAAACATATGACCTCTGCTTTAAACACTCTATGGCTTCTATTTTAGCACAAATTGTTTGATTCAGTAGTTTTTGTTATTTTTGTACCCAGGTCTGATAGAATCAGTCTGTTCTGACTTTCTGGTTGGCTGGTTTTGTTTGTTTGTTTTTTTGTTTTAAATAGAAAGCACTGGAGAAATAGACCAAGTAGGTTGATAAGTGGATGATCTGTTTTTAATAACATGTGCTCTGTTTTTGTATATACCTTAGTTATTCCTCTCACTCCCTCTTCTAATTGCCCTGCTTCTTTTTTTCTTCTGCCACTCTTTTCAAAGAAACAGCCAATAACTCTAAAATAGAAAAGAGCTTTCAATTGGGTTTGAGTTTGTTCTTTATTTTTATTACATTCAACAATTCTGTTTGGAGAGAAAACATATATTGCAATTAAAAGAAAAATAAACAAATTTTATTGGTACTATAAAGTTGGTCTTACAACATGTTCCAAAGCAGGGAAAGTCTTCAGACATATATGAGACAACAGTCAGTGCATTTTAAATTGCCAGTGCTGCATAGACTGTAGGTTGCCATTGCCACAGAGATAACTTCAGAGGTTCCAAAGCATGGAATCCAAATGATAAAAAGAACTAAACCCACAAAACACGATAATACTGATGAATGAAAAATGCTAAAGAAAAAAAAAATGCAGACATGAATATGGATGGAAAATTAAAGATGCAAAATAAAAAATAAAGGCTTTTAGCTGAAGAAAAGATAAGCAGGCAAGCACTAATATAAAATAGATATAATACTACTGTTATAATTGAAGATTTAATGTTAGCTAAAGATTTGAGTTTGGTGCAGAAACAGGAATGTGAGGATGTTCAGATTCCATTACTACTCTGAGTGCCACTTGCAAATCCTATAAAATATCATGATAAGTTCTGATAAAAATGAAAGAAAAAACAGGAAAATGGAGATATATCCAAAAACCTAAGACATTTGCAGGTGCATGGTGCACCTTGCTAATTTTGATGAGTGATTCCATAAAGCAACTTTAGATCCATTTATGATCAATGTTAAATATTGCTAGTGGTGTTTCAATTAAACCTCTATGTTAAACACAAGGCATTTTCCTGTGCAGAATGGGCAGTTTTTTAAAACGAAAAATGTTGTCTTTATCTTGCAGCAAGCATTGCTATTATCTCCCATTGTTTGCTCCATTATTACAGTGTAATTAAATATAGAATATGAAAAGTGAACATGCTGCTTATGCATGGAAATTTCATTCAGCAAGGTGTTCTTAATGCTTTGAAACAGTTTAATGAGGAAACTGCAAGGTTTTCTTTTTGTTCGTTTGATTGGTTTGTTTTGTGTGGTTAGTTGTTTCGTTTTGTCTTGATTGAATCTGAGTTTTAAAATAACCATACAAAATGGAGGTTTTTTTGGTGGATCTCATCTCTCTGGATGAGATCCCTTCCCTCCAGATGTTGATGCCACCAGGCAACTTGATGTCGCTGACAAATTTACTAAACTTGCATTCAATCCCACTGTCCATATTGCTGAATACGATGTCTGTGGAGGGTTTCACAGTTATGTTGGAGAGATTTAGGATGCTGGTATGTCTTGGTAGCCTAGGAGCACCCTTCGATCTTCGTGGTTGGCTTTAAGATATCAAGAAACAACAGTGCTTATCTTTAGGACAGGAGATATCCTCCTACTTGCAATGAGCTGGGGTCCTTTAGGCATATTTACTTAATTCTGCCTATGCTGTCTACACAGTAAATTATATGTATCTTAAGAAAGTCAACTAAATTTTATATTGTTAAGAAAGTTTATGCAATTTCCTGCTATAAAGACTAATTGAATACAATGGTTAGGTAATAAGATTATCCAAGCATATGTTAAAACCAGAGAGAAGCCAAAAATTACACACTGTAAATAGTAATGATAATGATGATAGTAATAATAGTAACCTTTTGCCCTAGGACACTCACACATCTCACATTATATCAATCGTACGCCCTGTGAAGACAGAATCATCAGATTACATGTACATCACCCATGATACTGAGAAGTTATTTTAAATTATTCCTTATAATCTTATTTCGATTCTCTGTTTATTCATCTTCCTTAATTTAAGAGTCATAACATGTAGCTTTTAATAACTCACTGAAGTAGAAACGAGAAGTATTGTTGAGTGAACAGGAGTGGATACAACAGTGTAGCTGGCTGAAAAGAGTGAATTCACAAGCTTATTCACAGTCCAAGACAGCACAATAATAAATTATATGCCCAAGAAAAAAGGTATGAGCACAGACACTTAGCTAGAAGAGATTATAAGCAACTCTCCACTTTTGTTGGGTTGGTTTTATTTTGTTTTGTTTTTTGTTTGTTTGCTTTTTAATACAGGTAAGTGGATACATAACTCAAAATTCACTGGGTTTGTGAGCCTTTTAGAATTCTGACTGTGTTAGAGTTGTCAAACTATTTTACCTTCATATCTTTTCCATTATTTCCCATTATTATTTTTCTAAAACTTTACAAATATGTGGATATGTGTTGTCTAAGCCCTTCTTTATTTCTTTCTGGAGCATACACACAATTCTAGTCTCCACTGGAAAGATGTCTTCCTTTACACAGTCAATTCCTCTTACAGGATCTCCATGCTAGGAATTGCTCTTTTTTTGTTTGTTTGTTTTTGTTTCTTTGTTTTTTTGTTTTTTGTTTTTTGGTTTTTTTTGTGTGTGTATGGGGAGGGGTTTGTTGTTGTTGTTTTTGGGGTTTTTTTTGTTTTGTTTTTGTTTTTTATTTTGTTACATTTTTTTAAAATCTGTGAATACTAGCCAGAAGCAAGAATTTGAACCATTTTTAGCACTTCCAGTTGAAGGTTTTTCTCCCAAATGGGATAATGTCCTCATTCTCTATTTCCATCTGTCTTCTGCTTCCTTGTAGAAAGATGAATTAATGTTGAATAAATGGGAAATAAGCAAATAAAAACTATTGCTTATCAATTTAAACACACGGTAAACTCCTGTCAGGAATATTAAGAAATATAGGCAGAGTTTGCTAAAAACTGGGGTGAGGGAGACATTCACAGGCATTGTAAAGGACATAAGCACTCCTATAAAGGCTCAGATGCAAAAACCTGGATAATGCAGGAAGTGTGTACAGCAGGACTGTTGGGTTCAATTTTAGGCATTCTCAGCAAGAAATATGTTGGGGACAAAACTATCATTTTGAAAGGCAATCTCAGTCTCTGAGAGAGTCTTAAATGTTGGAGTGGTAACATCTGCAGGAAACTACCATGAAATAGAGTACTCCAGTACTGAATTCCTTTGTGGCACTCATTTATTTGTCATTCCTCTAAATATGTAAGACTTACCCACTGTATATATGAGAATGCAGTTTGTTATCAGATGGGACTACTGATATATATATATATATCTCCAATAGACCAATTGATCTCTGGTTTGCACAGAACTGCAGATATTGCTGTTCCTTTGGGATTTCTATGCTGCAGGTTTTTCTTAAAAGCAGATGGTACTGGTAGTATAATTAGAAGAAGAAAAAGAACATTAGCTTTAAAATCTTTCAAGGGAAAACAAATTAACATCAAATTTCTGCTTACACAAGAGGAAAACTACATACATCAGATGGACAGGCACATTTACCTTTTTGTCTTCTATAACTTGAGTGACAAAGTGATTCAGTTATGTTTCCTGTAAGTGAATCATTAGGTTTTTTATGCTACTTTGCATAAGCTAAAGTAAAAAATGTATTGTTAGGTGACACACTGCAAGGGATGGGAATGGGATGGGTTAGCAACAGAAGGAGCAAGGTGAGACATAACTGCTGGTGCCCTGAGGTAAGTTAAGAAAACGAGAATCTGAGAATCTGACAAGTCAGAACAACAGGCCAGCTCAGTAAATAGCATGTCTCCCTGCTTAATGAAACACAATTTGGCAATAGTGAATGGAGGTCTCTGTGGAAGGGGGGAAACAGCTATCAGCCTCAACGTTTCATTCCAGTGGAAGACACTGTATGTTGTTATAGATGAGGTTACACTCTGAGAATTAGATATCACCGAGTCTTACACCTACCTAGAGTGTTCTTTTGCTGCTTTATTGAAAATATTCTTTGGTAAGTAACCTCTCAAATAATAATTGAGACACATAAAAATTTAGTTAACTTACCACAACAAATTTTGTTTTAATTGTCTCAGTCCATGGGTAGGGTCTCGTGCCTATAACTTAAAATATATTCTATTTTTCTGCCACTTGTTTGCTGATAGAAAGCTACACTTCCAATTACAAGCTTGTCTTTTAAGACTTTCTCAAATCATATAACATTCCCACTATTTTGGCTGGAGCTGGAGTTCAGGATAGGTGGCCTATAGTTATTTTATTCACATACAGAAGCACAGAATCTGGGCATGGCCTAGGCTGGAAGGCATTTCTGCAGTTTGTCTTGACCCACCACGTGCTGAGAACAGGGTCTGCTTGAGAAGTTTGCTCAAGGCTATGTCCACTCAGGTGTCTATAAAGTCTAAGGATAAAGACTCCATATCGTCCTCAGTGACCTGTTCTAGCATTTGACCAAATAGTTAAAGAAAAAAACCCAAACCAACCAAACAAACAATGCCCACCTACACAAGGCCAAAACAGCAAGCATTCACAGGTTTTTGGTTTTTTTATTTTTTTTTTTTTAATTGCAAAAACTGTGGCATTGAATTCTGGAAAAACAATGGAGAAGTAGATGGAACTCTCTGGCAAAATTGAAGGGCATTGCCATTAAAAAGGGTGGTATAATCAGGAAGGAAAAAAAATGGCTATTTCAGAACCTCAATAACATATGTCTTAATTTTCAGGCAAAAAGGAATACCGGTATGAAGACTCCTCTGACTAAAGAACTCAAGTCACTGGAAGCCACAGTCAGAAAATCAAGAAAAAGAAACTAAAAAATACCTCAGAACAGAAATTAGAGCCAAAATAGAAAGATACATCTCAAATATACATGGTGAGATTCTGAAATAATTTGTGTTTTTATTCCAATGTCTGTTTCAGAAATATGGTGATATATATGTAGAATAATACTCCCTCCTCTGTTAGACTTTTCTTTAAAAAACAGATTCCTAAAGTTTATTACTTGCCTGAATCATTATGCTGTTACCAAAAACATCTTGGCAAACAAATTAAGGATTGTTTTTAAATTTTGCACACATGCGTGTACGAAGTAATGAAAATGTCAAGGTACTTCATTGGTTTTCACGTAAGTTTTTCTTCATTTAAGAGCCTTTATCAGTATAATAACAGTGTATCTTCTCCACTTAGTCTGCGAATATAATAGCAAAAGAGTTATTTCATTGATGCAGTTTAAATATTTTTTCTGAATGCCCATTAAAATTCAAAAAAATGTTAAAATATCTTTCCCTGGTTTTTTTCTTTTTTTTTTTTTTTCTGAGTATAATTACATTTATAGGAGAAAATTCTGTTGTATAGGTATATACACTCTGTGGTTTTTTTGAGTTTCATTCTCTGTTTTTAACATAATTCAGAATTGGAGTAATATAAGAGTAGATTTATCACTAGCTTTATAGTTTGATATAAGTGGAGAAAGCTGTAGAATTTTGTGCAACTTCTCTGTATTCAGTTAGATACCCTCACCTGAAGTCTAAAGTAAATGCTAACCCAATTATATCTTTGACCAAATTAAAACTGACTCATGAGCTCAAAAATAGTACTAAGTAGATGTGACTCTTACCTGATTTTTAAAATGTATCACAGAAAGTTAGATGTTCCTTGCCATTTTTCACCTTAACACAATGCATAAATAAGTTCCACAAAAGGAATACTAATTTCCCTCAGTTCATTTAAACAGAATGTTAGTTAGGGCTCCTTTGATTTTAGTACATAGAAATGTACTAAAATGGTCAAGCTGGGAAAAATCTTCATCATCTTAAATAAATTAGGCTGGCTCTTTGCTTGTACCTTCAAATTAATCTTGATTTTATATCGAACTGCACAGGATAGGATTTCCCAAAGCTTGCAAAGAACAACAACATTTTTGGCAAGATGGATTAGAGATGAAGTGTCACAAAGGCAATAGATGCTGATAAATTTACAAGATTTAAAAATTAATATTGGGCCATTATTTAAGGTGAATAATGGAACAGTGATTGCACTTGTTAAGTTATACATAAGGTACTCTTTTGAAATGCAGTATTTCAGTGGAGTTTATTTTGTTGAAAAATTGGGGTTTGCGGATCTGGTCCCTCATACTTAAGGTTAATATAGGTGAAATTATTTATGTTTGATGTTTAATTGGTGTACTCCTTATATTTTACTTGGTACTTGGTGCTTGTGATGTAGTTCTAAAAAGAGCCCATGGTTCAAGAGTGGAAGTAAAAAGAACATGGTGGAGGGAAAGTCAGAGAAGAATAAAAAGCATAGTTTCACAACTGTTACCACAAATTGTGGGAAAAGTTCTTGAACAGTCACACACACATTAAAAAAACAAAGAAATTAAACAAAGAAACAACAAAAAAAAAACCCAAGCAAACAAAAAAACAAAAACACACACTAAAGAGCCCCAGAATCTTTTTACAGACACAGGTGATTTGCAAAGTATAAGTTAAATATGCCCAAGTTATTGGGGTCTAGTTCACTCTGGTTTGGAAATTTACAAAATTTTCCTAATTTTTTAGAATTTATTCCCAAAGATGTTTTATAATCTCAGTATATATAAGCAGAAGTTGGCAACAATACAGCATTGTCTAAATTCAGGCCATTCCATCCTTCTCTCAGTAGGCACTACAAGCATGCATAAAGCAACATGATTAAGAATTCATTTGTTTTACGGTTCAAGGGGAGCTGAAATGATTAAACTCCTTTATAATGTTTCTGTTCCTATGTATATTTTAAGAATGCTTCTGCTAAGGAAAAACAGCAACAGAACAACAGGGAAGCACGCTCGTCTCCAAAGTGTGGCAAATATTTACTTACCTACTGTATACACGTTTCCATTTGATAAATACTGCTTAAACCAAGAGAAATCGCAAGCTGCAGAAATGTCTCTGTGCAGCACAGGAATGAGACACTGCAAAGGCAGTTTTCAAGTCCTTATCTGCAAAGGGAAAGAGATGATTGCCTTAACCTTTGTTATCAGTATGAGACTTGCTTTAATGCTGGTAAGGCTCAGAAGGATGTATGAAGTGGTGAAAGGCTGATCTGGATGGGCTGTGTCTTACTGCCAGCGTCCGGCTCTCCGACAGGGGAGTTTGTGCTGGGGCAGCAGGGGCCCGAGCGCAGTGGCACACTCAGTGCAGACTCTAAAGATGTTTTCTTACCTATGGCCATTCACATTCAGAAAGCATGGCTAACACTGACATGATCACAAGCAGATAACATTATCAGCCATCGGTCTCTTTCATCCAAAAACTTTCGTATCAAAAAGAAGAGAAACCTAGGTTCCCATGCCCTGACTCCTGAAGTCTGGCTGTGATGGCTTACCAACCTAAAGGGTTCACCAACAATCTGTCTGACTTTGCAGAATGGGGTGGGCTATTTAAGTTTGGCTTGAAGCCATATTATTTTATTTTATTCTAAATAAACCACCACATAATAGTTTAATAAAATTAAAAAAAAACAGACTGCACCCCAATTTTCTATTGCAGTTTGTAAAGATTGCACAATTTCTTTTCTGTCATTATACCCATGCTTATGAGATTTCACTCAGAAGTTCTTTGCATGTTCTGTAAGGTTTATAGACATTAGGAAACTAGCTTGACATTTTGCAGATTTTTACTTCTGTGCCTTCTTCAATATACCTATATTTTCAGGTAATGCAGAATTTCTACAATAAAGTTAGGCTCCAGCAGTGCGCTGTTGCACATGTAAGGTTAACACATATAACAAGATTGGAGACCTATTAATACCAAAATAGTTTGGGATTAACTCTCCATTTTTAAACAATGATTTGAAGGTTATTTATAAGTACAAAATTCAAAAGTCCAGAAAGAAGGCAGAACAAAGGAGAAAACTGGGTGGTTTATAAAAGTGGTCATTCATAAAATGTAGTTTATGAATTTTTTTCTACTGCTTTTTCTTTCAAATACTTCCATTTATTTTAACCTATGAACTGAATGCTACTGCTGTGAGATCAGATATATTCCCTAGCCCTGGTATTTTAAGAACACCTTATATATGACTTTGAGAAAAAGATACAAGACTTGTTTATGGGAATGCCTGATCTGAAGAGAGAATCAGCAATACTATATGTTCAGAAATACTAGCTAAAATATTTTCCCCTTTTCAAGGCTTTCCACATGCTGAAGATATAAATTAGTTCTGAGATGTTTCCATGATATGCAGAGATAAAAGCCAGCCCATAAAAAAAGAGTTAGAAAATTAGGATCAGAAATGAGAAATTGCAATGAGAAAAGGAGAAAATCATCTCACACCTGTGAACCTTTTGTCTCTTCCAATATATCTTTTGTTCTAGCCTAATTCAGATAAAATATGTATAAAGCTTTTATAGACCTTATCTTTGTGTCTTATTACAGGTAAAAAAAGTAAAGGTGTGAGTAAGCATTTTTTGTTTTCTGAATCTTTGAATATAAGCCCTTTCTTTACATTTTCTTTCTCTGATGTGAAGGAGTGGTAAGATGTGATACACATGCTTCTAGAAATGTAATATCTTCATGCACTTTGTTGAATTCACCACTCATAAAATTCAGAATGGAGCAGTATTACCCCTGTGCAAACCTTAAAAAAAACTCAGAAAATTGTTTTTAGTACCACCTGTCTAACTCTGTTTAGACAGGTAGTAAATATAAGTGGTATATTTCTGCTGTCAGTTGGGAAACATCTGGGGTGAGGATATGAAACCTCACACCATAGCCTTACATCAGCTGCCATCTATGTCACTGTGCACTAATCCATCTGTTCACACAAAACTGCCTCACATGCATTTCATCCTTCCAGGTTTTCTACTTAGTCTTTCAAGCTTCCTGTTTATATTGTATTATATTCTACCTCTCTTCAAGAGACATAAAATGAAAAATTAAAATACATATTGTGAGTGGGCAATCAAAGAAGAAAATGAATTGAAGACATTTCTTTTTTATATGCGGATGTGCCTTTTGACAGCACTGTGAAGAGGCTGGGAACATACAAAACCCTGAGGTCTTATTCATACCCATGACCCAAGGTACAATGTGGGAGATAGTGGGAGATATTGACAAGCCATTTTAAATGGAACATTGAGAATTAAGAAATACTTAAGAAGAAACACTTTCTCCTTTTTGGTCAAAAGGTAAAAAGATTACATTTGGAATGTGGCCTAGACTTGGTAATGTACTTGTCACCTCTGTTTACATCCCATTCTGGTCAAAATCTCAGTGGTATCAAGATTCGTTTTTTCTTTAAGTGAAAATTAGTTTATAGGTTTTTTAACTAAAAACATCATAAATCTGCAAACTAGCAACACTCCAATTTGTAATTACTTGATTTTTTTCCCTAAGGCATCTATATCTACTTCTCTTAGTAGCCTAGAATAGACCCTTATTATGCCTCCCTGCAGATATATGCATCATCAAATCTCTTGGCTCCTTTTTCAACAAACTTGGGATATTTTAAAAAGATCCAGAAACAATTAAAAAGAAATGAAGAAAAACATAGGAACATGAATCATTTATAATAGTCAATGAGAACATATTTCTTATTTACAATTAACTGTATTTGTCTCAAAAAGGTTTTTTTTCTGAGCACTGACTTATAGTCATCATGATCTTTTCTTTACATATGGGAACATTTGTACTTGAATATGCTTTAGTCAAATTACATACATAAATTTTCTGAAGGACTAAAGTTTATAACAGTGAGACAGAGTAGACCTGTTTTGATGCATTCTAGATGCCTTTTATACTCCCAACAATAGACATCAATAAATAATCAAAACTTCTCAACCTACGCAAAAAAATTCTTAAGTTCTGTATATTGACTGGGCAAAGTATCGAAACCTTAATGTGCCTAAAAAATTAATGACTAACTCATGAACCAACCTGCAAAAATTTGCATTTCTCTTGTTTCTTTTTGGGGTTGTTTGTTTGTTTTGTTTGGTTTTGGTTTTTGTTGTTTTTGGGTTCTTTTGTATTTATGAAAAAAATAGTTACTTGTCTTAGTGAAATGAAGAGTGTTAATATCTTCCTCAGATTTTCCAGCCAGTAAATAATGCCAGTCATGTAGAAGTCTCATACTATTGGAAGTATCTTTCAAAACTCTTGGACTGCTATAATTCCCAAGATCATTCATAGGAAAATAACAGTATTTAAAGCATGTATTAAAAAATGGACAATACTGGCATGGTTTTAGTTATTGTTTATGACTGAAAAAACTCTCCTTCCAGATATTTCTTTTTATATATACCTGTATATATAGACATAGCTACCGATACATATTCATGTAGAAAGAGAAAAGAGCTATTAATAACTAAGGAGTAAAATTATGATTATAAAATTCTAATGCTGTGATTCATTTCAAATCTGAAAATGCCAAGTCTGTTCAGGACATCACTTATAGATAGTGTTTTATAGAAAAGGTATTGCTATCCACAGACTTACCTGTCACACCAAGTAAATTTCATTCCACATTTTTTCAAAGATTTCATGTTCCAATATTCACATTCACAGGAAAAAAATAAAAATCATGTATGAACAATTTGCTCTTGTACTACAAAGAGCAGCTCTGGATAAAAATTACCTAGGTGTGTACTGCTTTTTTTTCCCCTTATTTTTTATTGTTTTTTTTTTTTCTCTTCACTACTTGTTCTCCTATTTTACTTTATTTCCTCTACATTAATCTGTCCTTTTAGCTTTTATTTGCAACAAAAACAGCTAGTTCATTTTGATTATGAAGAAAGATCATCTCCTCATGCTTACGTCTAGAGCTACACCTACGGGAATTTCAGTTTTCTAGCTAAATTGCTAAGTATATCAAAGTTAAAGGAGCCACCAAGTGATCTCCCTTTTTGCAGAGTTCAATAAAAAGAAAATGGCGACTTGCTAAAGCAAATGAGGTAAAAATAGTGGGATCATTCTGCACAGAAAAATGACATTTTTTAAAATATTGATGTTTGCAAGTGGTAAATCATGTCTACATCCCTTATTTACCACATGGAGAGAGTCTAGATTTAGAGGTAGAAAGGGGTTCGTGCATCTTAGTGCATCCACACTGTGCATCATTGCCCTGTGTGATAACTTATGACTTTATGACAAAATTACTGTTTTTGCATGCATTTTCTGAAATTTCTGAAGTAATGTGAAGCTTAGCTGAAGACCACAATTAGCATATTGCCTATGACACTAAATGAGAGTCTACTTTGCATGCTCTGGGATGTAGGATGCTTGTGGCTATTTGAAGGTACAGGAGCACTGAGAGACAGATGAGAAAGCAGTACTTGCTGCAGTATTTTAGTGGTCATTTGTCCCTGGCTATAGGCTGCCTTTGGGCATCACCCTGCCAGGTGATGGATGATCACCTCACCACATTGGTGCATCTCAGACCACTCAGACTAATCTGGAACAAACTGGATAACAAAAGGAATATTTTCTTTTTTGTAGCATTTTTTGACAGAAGATTATGAAAACTACGGTAGTGCTGACTGACTTGAGGCTTTGTGATTAATGAATATATGTGACTTATTCTGAAAAATTAATAAAGAAGACCATGAATAGTTGAAATAATGACCCTTCCAATAAGGTTACTGTAGGAGCCAGGAAAAAATTATTATTGGCTCAAAACAACTAATACATGGTGGGGAGAGCAGGGCTAGTTCTGCATAGGTGGGGCAGAGCACTCCTTCACATCCCCCCCACTGGACTCTCTGGTCCACCCCAAAGATGCTACCAAGCCAGTGGCACAGCTAAAATCCCAGCTGGGGGGAGACCAGAGCAGAGGCCATGACATTGGTCTCACCTACCCCATTTCCTCAGACCTCACAGCAGCTGAGACTACACTGGATCCAGGGCTGTAACTACTGATCTTTCTCTCTCCTTTCTCTCTCTTTCTTCTCCTGACTTCCTCTTCTCCAAAGCTGGGTAACTGAAAGTTGGATTGGTTAGAGTTTGCTAAGTCAGTGCTTTGTGAAATGCCTTACTGTGACTTGATGATGCTTTAAAATTTGCCAAGTACCTTATTCTCTAAAGTTTGCAAGTAAGATTTGCTGTTCGACCTCCTGAGAAGTTTGTTTTTTCCTCTCATTCACTGCTGAGGGAACTGCCATACCTAAACCTCTTTAAAACATGTGTTAAATGACCTCGGAGTGTAACAGATACCAAACGTAATTTTGAGTACTTTGTAAAAGCTACCCCCCAAGCACCAGACACTGCATGGATTGGCCAAGATGTCAGGTGCAGATATGACACATCTGCAAGTAGCAGGAGTGTCCTCTTCACTTGGGTCCACCTTCTTGCAGTATGAACGGGTGGGTCTGGGCTTTGATTTGGGCACACATTAGTGGGTTTTGGAACAGGACTCACTACCTACCCAATATACATGTCATGTCAAGCAAATTTCAGGTCATCTGTCAATGCACAAGGTGATTGCAGCAAAAAACCTCCTGTGTGGTACCATGGGAATGTGCCATGCCCAGAGCTGCACTGAGCTGTGTTTCTAGGAGAACCTGGGAACAGAAGGATGATGGTACAGTGTTGACCACAGCAAGGATACAAGGGGTCCAGCCAATGTAACACTGTAGGCCAACTCTTATGACAGTGTGTGCAGTACTACCCCGTTCTATTACACCAAGCCAGTTAGGATCATTTAGACTGGAAAAGACCTTAAAAATCATTGAGTCCAACCATTAACCCAGCACTGCCAAGTCCAGTACTAACCATGTTCCAAGTGTCACATCTTCATGTCTTTTAAGCAGCTTCAGGGATTGTGACTCAACTATTGCTCTGGGCAACCTGTTCCAATTCTTGACAACCCTCTCAGTGAAAATATTTTTCCTAATACTCAATCTGACCTCCCCAACTCCTCCTGGGCCCTTTGAGTGAAAGTCAGTGGCAGGTTTATGACTCTTGGGACTGAGTCTGATACTAGCAAATAATCTAACCATATTAGCATTTAATGATTTTGTGTTTTTTTCCCTTCATTGCACTCTGTAAATGAATTAATATCTAATGCAGAACTGTATTGTCAAGAAAAGCTGATTTCAGTAATTAATCTATGGTTTACTTTGCACTGAGGTTTTTTTGAAAGTATTCCTGCTCCCAGAAACACTATAATATCTAAGGATAGCATCCATCTTTTACTCAATAACTCATCTCCCACTTGTTCTTTAGTGCCAAAGTGTGAGATTATGTTTCAAATAATTTAGTTTTATATGGCTTTGTACTTAAGCATTCATGAGGCAGAAACCTGTTTATGTGAAAACTTCAGCTGATGTACACTGAATTTGGAGGCTTTGCTAATGCTGACTTGATTAGCATGCAAATAGCTTTTGATGTCTCTGCTGAAATTAATATTCCTATCACCTTATCCCTCAAGATAACTGTTTCTCCTGGCTAAACATCAAAACTATATGTCAGTATTTCCCAGTATCTTAAATTTAAAAAGACAGAGCCCATATTTACCAATAATTTCTCAATTTCTAAAGTGAATCCCCAGCAGATGAAGCTCCATCTGGCATAGTTATTAACTACATTTTGCCTGCTCTATAACCACAGTGCAATTCCACTGCTCCACAGAAAGGATTGCAATTCTTCATTGAGACACGTCCATCATAAAGGAATGGGTGATGCCAGTAATACTCAGGTTTTTTTCTCCTTTTCTTCTGTAATTTTATTTCCCTTCAGTAATACTTCAATGTGAGGAAAGCAAGTATTGCCAAGTCCAAATTTTCTGGAAGAGAGACATTTTAAATTTAGTTTTACTTTTACCCTTTTTTTTTTCCTCTCTCTCTCTCTTTGGAAAAAGATTGAACCTGAAAACAAAATGCCTGCCATATCCTTCACAGTTCAGGCTTTTTGCAGCCACTACAGCCTATTTTTCCCTCTCACCTGCCTCCAGTGTAGCAGCCACTGTTCTTTCTAGACAGCCTGCAAGCATATTTTATTTCCAAGTGTACCACCTCCCCTCTGATGCTGCGGCTCCTCCTGCTGACTGCAGCCTCTTTTCTCTCCCAGCACTGAAGAATTGCTCTGTCAGATACAAAGGCAGCTGGCCCTTAGAATTCAAACGTGATGAATGGTACCTTTAACAATTGACCATTATAGACAATATTGTTGCTTTTATCACAAGAAATAGAATGCATCAATCTGTATTTGTTATCACTAGAGGAGAGAAATAAGAATAGCTATAATAATTTTATAGGTTATTTCAGTGTATTGGTAAAACGGGCAGATTATTTTTATAATCTATGACTCGATAGCACCTTTTTAAGAACCTTGGTCACATTACTAATCTCTCTGATTTTTGTACTGTTTCTGTTTGCACTTTATCTGGAAAAAAATATGCAAAGGCCCTTTAAAAGTAACACTTTTGATCCATACTTTTTTAATGGGGTAATATTTCATTTGGAAATATTTAGCTCCTTCTTCCCAAGGCTTTCAGCTCATGTTCATCAGATCAATAGGAGTGGTCATGATCATAAACTATGTAGAAAGCACGTGCCTACATCACCATGTCTCAAGCATTGCGTCAACATACTGAAGTTAGTGTTAAACTACCTATACCAGTTTCAGTGAATTTTGAGTGATTACGCATTTGTTATTTGAGTGTTTAGTGAGCTTTTAGAGCAAAGTTGTTGCCCTGGTTTTGGCTGAAATAGAGTTAATTTTCTTCTTAGTAGCTGATAGAGTGCTGTATTATAGATTCAGTATGAGAATAATGTTGCTAACACACTGATGTTTTAGTATTTGCTGAGCAATGCCCACCCTAAGTCAAGGACTTACCAGTGTCTCATGCTCTGCCAGGGCAGATCTGCAGAAGCAGCTGAAAGGGAGCATTGCCATGACAGCTGGCTTGAACTGTCCAAAGGGATAATCCATACTATAGAACTTCCTGCTCAGTGTATAAACTGGAGGGATTGGGCTGGAAAGGGCCAATAACTGCTACAGGATGGGTTGGGCATTGGTCAGTGGGGGGTGAGCAATTGTATTGTGCATCACTTGTCTGTCTTGATTTTTTTCTCTCTCTCTCTCCCCCCTGTTCATTGCAATTACTATTATTATATTAGTATTTATTTTTCCTATTTCATTTTAATTTAGTTTAATTATTCCACTCTTTAATTATTCCACTCTTATCCCAACCCATGGGTGTCACCTTTTTCTGATTCTCCTCTCCCTCCCACCAGGGAGTGCACGGTACTTGGCTGCTGCCTAGGGCTAGGCACAACAGCTATCACAGATAAGTCTAAACTATCCTTCCATCATAATCATCTTAGAGTTTTAACTGTATCAGTGGTCTAAGCATGAATGCCAGATATGCATTGCTAGCTGATTACCCATAAATGCATGTTTTACCATAGCAAGGTAAAATAACATTTCCTGCAAATAGAATGTGGGAATTTCACATTGAAAATTCCACTCTACCAGCATTTGATGTCACTTAAAAGGTAAGTACAGCATGCAAAGAGAAAGTCTTCTAATATGTATATATATATGCATTTTCAATCACTGTGTTCACTGGGATGTCATCCAAATAGTTGCAGACTCTGACAGTACTTTATAAAATGAAGCATTATTGATGCAGTAGGGACAATGAGCAACAACTCACCCATATGACGACTCACTCAAAATGAATCATATGGGAGGGGCTTACTGTCTTCCCATTTTCTTGGTTACTAGGGTGCTTTCCCTGAAATGTACTTTAGATTATACAAATCACAGTGGTACTTAAATCTGTAAAAACTATCCTATACATGTTTTAAGTCAAAGAAGCTTGAATATCCCTACTACTTAATAAAGGGGAATACATGGTGAATTTCTCTCTTTGTGTGCAGAACAGTATCTTGAACTTCAGTCTATTAGATGAGCTGAATTCAATGTTTGACAAAGACATCAATAAAAAAAAGGCTTCAATATGCATTCACAGCAGAATCCCAGTGCAAAATAGAAATATAAGATTTTACAGACTGTGTTGGGTTTTGCTGGGTTAAAGCTACTTTTCTTCACAGTGGTTGTTATATGGTTGTGGTTTGGGTTTTTGCTGAACACAGGGTTGATAACAGAGGTGTTTTTGTTATTTGTTATTGCTGAACAGTGCTTGCACAGAGCTAAGGCCTTTTCTGCTTTTTGTATTGCAAGGCTGGCAAGGAGATGGGGGATGCATGAGAAGTTGGGAGGAGGCACAGACAGGGCAGATGAGCCAAAATTACCAAAGGAATATTCCATACCATATAAAATAATGCACAGTCTATAAATCTGGGGGGAAGAAGGAAGAGAGAGGGTGGCATTTGGAGTGATGGTGTTTGTCTTCCCAAATCACATTATGCATGATGGGGCTTGGCTCTCCTGGAGATGGCTGAACACCTGCTCAACCATGAGAAGCAGTGAATTAATTCCTTGTTTTGCTTTGTTTGCATGAGAGGTTTTTGCTTTCCCTATTAACCTGTCTTTGTCTCAACCCACAAGTCTTCTGTCTTTCACCCTTCTGATTCTCTCCCCCGTCCTGCTGATGGGGGAGAGGGCAAGTAGCGGTGTGGGGCTTGGTTGATGACTGGGGTAGAACCACAACACACAAAAGCATGCATGTTTGCTGTAACTTGTATGATTCACACAGGACTGACTCCTGTTAGATTTAATTTGTAATAACTTTGGATATAAGTGTGTACATTTCAGTATTGTGCACATAAGAAAATTGTAGGCTCATCGAATGGAAGAAATAAACAGAAATTTCAAGTTTAAAATTCAAAATTCAAATTTCAATCTATTCAAAGATGCATTCTGTCTAAATTAGCTGCTTCTAGTAATGGAAATTAGCATCTTGTATGCTACCCCTGCACACTCATTCCTATGTTTAAAGGACTCTATTTTAATTTTTTTATTTCATTTTTTATAAGAAGTGGGTGAACACCAAAGTATTCTCTTTGTGGGAAAGTAAACACTCTTAGTTCAGTATTTGAATGATGATCAATCCATTCTGAGTGTCTCCGAGAAAATCCCTTCTCCATAGTGACGTCTTTTACTGAACTGGTTTTAAATCACATACCCCAAATGAAAACATGAAATGAAGATTTAGATGAGAAATCATTATACAAAATGTCTTAATTTTCCCTTTTGCTTTTCTTTTCCCTCACTTTCTTTTTTGTTTTGGTTTTTAGGTTTTTTTTATTTTGTTTTTGTTTGTTTGTTTGCTTGTTTTGGGGTTTGTTTTGAGGTGTTGTTTTTGGTTTTTTCTCTCTTGAAACGGTTGTGTATGAGCTTGAGAAAATCTGATATATCACAGAAGCTTTTCCATCTGGAATGGTTTTACTGTTCCAAATCTCCAGACTCCCACTGGTCTTAACTTTCCAGTATGTTAAAGCCATAAAGCCATTTTAACAGGCACAGTAGGATTAGTTCAGTAAAGGGGGGATTGTCTGATAATAGAGAGCTGGCATAACAATGTATTTGCCTCCCCATAACTTTTTGGCATGGAAGAGGTACACATGGAATAGGTTCTAATCCTAGCTTCCCTGTTTTTCACTAGTTTTTTGGCTGCTCAAATTCATTTTTGGACTCACTGGCTGAGGGCAAAAATTGTAAATGCACAAGAGCCGTTCTAGCTTACTATGAAATCATAGAATATGCTGAGTTGTAAGAGACCCATCCGGATCATCAAGTCCAACTCCTGGCCCTGCAGAGGATATCCCAAGAATCACACAATGTGCCTGACAGGCTTGGTGCTGTGACTACTTCCCTGGGGACATCCAGTGCTCAGTCACCCTCGGGGAAATAAACCTGTTCTGAATACCCAGCCTAAACCTCCCCTGACTTAACTTCATGCTATAAACACTAGTATTTGTGTAATCATAAAAGTAATTCAAAAAAGTGCTACCACTTTCTGTTTAGTTCCTCTTTAATTTATTGCAACCCTTCTTTGGACATACCCTGCAATTAAGTAACATTCAGAAAACAAAAATGGAAATGGGGTAAGAGATATGTCCTTATGGTGGCCTGATTTTTTTCAAAGCATGGATGAAAAAAGTGAAATTTTGGAGTTCCTGAGCTCTGACTGGTACTGTGACCTAAAGCAATGATTCTGTGATCTATAATTCCACTTCTAAATGCAGTACTATTAAGTTTTTGATGAAACTGAAGCTAAATCATTACCAGAATAGCCAATAATTTTTTCTTTTCATTTGTAAATCCATATCTATTTCTTTCTCCTATGAGGAGATAGGTGTGTAATCTTCCTTATGAAAATTATTTGGGAGGAAATAATCTGTAAAATAATTATTTAGATAGAAAAAACATCTATAATATATTTAAAACAATCAACTTTTTAATGACATCTTTAAATGAAAATCTGTTAGAGAGCAACTTACTGAGCATTGAAAGTCAAAATGAGCTTTCACTGCACTGTCATCACCCTGAAATCTATTGTTACTTCTTGAAAGATTATTGGAATTTCCATATGTTCCCTTATTATAACATGAAATGCTACTTTCAAGAAAAATTAAGGGGGAAAAAAACTTGGTAAAATGCCCTAGAAATTATGTGTGTCTCTATCTCTCTATCTCTCTCTCTATCTATCTATCTGTCTATCTATCTATCTATCTGCCTATCTCAGACATGACAAATTACACAGACATGGAATCACAGGTATTACTGTGCCTTACCAACTTCAGTGTTTTCCAAGGTATTCCAACCAATTTTGCAAGTTCTCTCTTGTAATAATGTCTGTCCTGTGCTGCTAAAGCACAGCAGATAAGCTTTCTGGTTAACAAGTGTTTCAAGCAGGTTTATGTACCTGTAAATACAGGGGGTGAAAGAAAGAGCAATAAAAGCCCCAATCCTGCAATTAAAGCATTGATAGCAGACTCACAGGCCCTATCTGAGCCCTTTATCTCTAAAAACCTAGAAGGCAACAAAATTCCTGCAGAAGTTGAACCTGCCCATGCAGAACCAAACACAGGATAGAGGCTATATACATGTTTTCAAAAAAGAACGCCTAGAAATCTGTTCACTGAGTTGCTCAGTCAAAAGAGGCAGCTGCTTGTCAATTTTCTTTTGTATTACATTCTTCCAGTAAGGGAAGCTATTGATCTGAAAGGAAGGGATATTAGTTGATTCCTGGGGAAAAAAAGGGAGAAGCTTGAATTGCTTTGCTCTTGCTTTTTGTCTGAGGGATAACCACATGTTAAAACACAGGGTCTGCAGCTAATAGACTTGAAAACACCACCTTCAAACTGTTTAGAAAAATCAGTTAGGACCTACCAGGTTTCCTTCAGTGGGATTAATCTTATTATAGTTGATGCTGATGAGCACACAACATGTAGTTCTGCTGCAAAAAAGTCAGCTTAATACTTTGTTGAGATATCAGCATTATGCATTGCAATTGCTTCACAAATTCCAGAGATATACATAAGCTTATTCTTCAGTCCAAGTGTCAAATTGACAAATATATAAGTTTAATAAATGTGTGTATTTTTTTTCAGGAAATTGCTGTAAGAGAACACCTTGGTATTTATTTTCAGTGACTCTGCTCTAGTTCAAATCCTACCCAAGTCAAGGGTACTTGCCTCCTAAAAAAACTGCAAGCAATTTTCAATTTATTTGGCACCTCTGAAAGAAGTTTCATCTCAGGAGACCAGGGGTGGAATAAGCAATGAAGATTGAACTGAACATTCACGAAAAGAAACAATTCTTCCATATTCGACTTGAACACCAATTACTTTCCCACACATTCATTATTCTGGAGTCAATTGCATTTTGGAGCCTAACTTCTTTTTCAGTTTAGAAATTGAACTATGGTCCACTGAAGTATTTTGTCATAGCCTTGGCATAAGACTTTTTTCAGAGTCTCATATACCCCTGTAGGTGAATCATTCTGGCTAGAGCACGGATTTTCAGACTGCTGACAGACATTTGATGTAATCCTTTATTGTAAACAGCTCCAAATCTCCAAACAGTATTGACTGATATCAAGTTGCAGAGTGTGAGCCACTCAGACCAGAACCAGAGAGCAATGCAGCGATAGCAACCATGACATGACCAAAAGCAGAAAAGGGGTGAGTGAACAAGAACGTAGTGATGGCTTTTTAATCATATGATAGGGGTTTCTTGTGGGAGCAGCCTTTAAATGTCATGTTGTTAAAACCATTTTGCTGGAACACATCTGGCCAAACACATTGTTTTATTAGAAAAGTGATGTTGATTTAGCAGGTTTGATAAAACAAGTCATTGAGGTTGAGAGATATTTTAGTTAAATATAGAGAAAGAGCAAATTGAATAAAAGCAAGCAAAAAATCAAGCAAAACCAGTTTTTTTTAAAAAATGCCCAAAAATAAAGAAAACAAACAAAAAAATTTAAATGGTGAGATTTTATCCCAAATTAAAAAAAACAATAATTCATTAAAAATTTCTACAGCTTAAATTTTTGTTTGAATACAATATCAGAAAAATATCTGTTTCAGAACATTCTCTTCTTATTTTATTTTACTTAATTTTTCAAACTGACTAGCACCATAGTAATGAATTTTAAAAGTGCAGGTGCTTCAGCCTCTGTCTATGCCAAAGAAAATGTTTCTTGGGTATTTTCATGAACATGTAGTGAGTCAAGTCTTGAGGCTGCTGTTAGAGAGCTGTTTGCAAAGCAGTCTAGGCAGACTGACCAAACCCTGTACTAGGCTCATGGCAGGGTTTGTTAACAATACATGTGGATTCTTTAGCATTCCCTTAGAAAAAGAAATACACCTCTTTTGTTGCAGACACCGCAAATACCATGTTTGGTTTTTTTAACTGGAGTGGCTAGTATAACAAAACATATGGTTGAACTCCTTTACCTGAAAGCTGGTTTTGCATGTCTGTATATCCACCTGTCCTTTTTTGGACTATGACAAAGACACATTGTGATGCACATAGCTTGCCTTTCTGATGATAACCACCTTCCACAAACACAAATTCCTTCCTTGTTCTTTCTTAATGAAAATTCCATTGGGTTGACTCGCTGCTATATGATTATTTTCTTAGAAAAACCTTGTTAGTTTTTACCCTCTCAGCAATGCTAGAGTAGTTGATGCTATATCAAATTGACAGTGCTTAGAGGGAATTAAATATTTTGAGAGTTAAGAGAACTCTGGCCAGGCCAGGATAATGATTAACAACTCTCTCAATCTGATCTGTCTTCTGTGGTGTTTTTTCTGGAAGTAACTTAGATACCAAGGGTAGTGCTCTGACAAGGAGAAGAGTTTAAATTCGGTGCTGTGAATGCTTGCCCTTCTCATGTACCCAGCTTCTCAGTGTCAAGCATCAGTTATGGAGACCAACCAATTTCAGACATGCTTCTTTCCAGTAGGGAAGAGGTGGAAAGAACAAGTGGAAACGTAGTAGGTAGTACTGATTTTATCACAATACTGAAGTGTTCTGAAGTAACGCACTTCAGGAAAACTGGTACATACTCTCATCCTAAATTAAAGGGACAATTATATGCATAAAGATTAGAGCAATGGCGCACAAAGATTTAAATATGCCAAACATTTTATACCTCATATGTGGGAGGTAAAATTTGAAAATAAAAGATGACAGATTATAAACTACTACTATAAAAAAGCAGATTGGGAGAAAAAAAAAAAGCAAGCTCACTGAACAATTTTTCTGAAGCATGTTTCACTAGCAGCATTTTCCTTATATAATTTTGATCCTAATATGAATGTTGAATAAAGTAAAAAAAAAAACTGAGTGTGCGTCCTCCTGTTGTCCGATACAAACAGTTTTTACTTTGCTTTTACCTACATGTGTATTTTGGGAATGACTTTGGTAGGCCCTGTTTGACTGTCAGAGAGGTATGGGCAGAATTTTGGACCCTGCAAATGAAATATGTTTAAAGTCTGGTAGAGAGGAAAAGCACATGAATTTATATAATTCAGCTTTTCACTGTGTCAATCCATTAAAACATTAGATATAATAAATTTTTCTGTCTGCTGTAGCTTTTAACCATGTTTACCTGTCTCACAGGGAACATATTCAATAAGTAATTATGGGAGGAAAAAAGCGCTCAGTGTAAGATTAACTGATACTGAAATCAGTAGCCAAAAAGTTAGCACAAATATGCTTCTATATTAAATGAGTACTGTATTCCTTTGCAATAAGACAGAACGTTGGACTATTCAAATATAAAATAAAGGAAGAGGCAGAGGAAAAAACAAGAAAACAAACAGGATACTGCTATATTTACAAAGCCTTGAAACGTACTCTTTTAGAAATCACCCTCTGTCTTAATCAGTACAAAAGCCTGATTTCAACCAGACATTGTCAGTTTCAGAACTGATCATTATTTTTCCTTTCTTAATGCAGTTACACTTATTAATTTATGCTAATTGTTATTAAGTGCATTGTAGGATCACATTGAGTTTTGCAGCACTGGTATATGTATTTGTCATTGTTTTTCACCTTACCTGCATTTTCAGCAAGATATGTGCAAGTTTTTTCACTTCAGAAATTAGGATCCAAAGTAAACCCTTCAGGGTATATCCTGAATGGCTTCTGGCATCATGCATAGATTCTTCTTTTTAAGGGGAGGAAAAAAGGGAGGGCATCGTATGTGTTCTCAAACACTTCCTAAGATATAAAATTTGATATGATGTGAACAATTGAAGTTAACATTAATTTTAATTCTGTTTGGGAGGAACATAATGTAAATCCCCAGCATTTTGTGCAGTGGAGCAGTCAAGTTTAACATGGGTCGGCCAGTGCCTCACAGGAAAAAATGTGAAACTACTGCAGTAAGAATTAAAGTGGATTTTTTCCTACTTGTATTTCTAAATCTAGATTTTTAGACAGAAAGTAATTTTAAAAATAGGGTTTATTTTAGTTCTTCAGGGACTAGATTTTTCTCAATGGGTTTCTGGGAAAAGCATTTCTGGAAAATGTGCAGTCATTTTGCAAAGCTATTAGAAAATATTTTAGAAAACCAGCATCAGTAGGAAGACTGTTCTGAAAGATGAGTGCTTGGCTGTAATTAGCTGCAATAAATAGTACTTAAACAAAAGTTTTATATTTCTCAAGGTTCAGCATGAATGCTGAAACTTGACCGAGGATGCTTACAATGGCTAAGCAAAGTGCAAACTTGACCAAGGATGCTTACAATGGCTAAGCAAAGTGCCTGGGGTTGGGGAGGGAAGAGGGAGCAATTATTCCCTTTCTATTTTACCCTTATTCATCTCTGCCTTCCAAGAAGGAATAATATATATTAAAAAAAAATACATACACAGTCATATATGCATAACTATAAATGTTTATTAGTACCTTTACTTTGGGAAAATTTACTTTCATGACATATCTTTCTCAAAGAATCACTGTCACATCCTCTGCAGTGTCAAGTCTGTTGACAGCAAACATCATCATGGCCATAATTTGTGAGTCACTCTGCCAGCTCCTGTCTGGTAAAATCAAACTGTCCTTGAACACTGAATACTTTTTACTACCACAAAGTGGCCAGTGACTCTCTCCTTAGCATAGGATCCCCAAGATGTGCGGAAATTAAGTTTTCTTTTTCTGACAAGATAAACTATTCTCAACTACAGCAATCTTCAGAAAATTCAATATACCAATCATGTCTGATCTGCCTATTTTACAACCCAAATGTGACTGGGTTTCCTACAATTGTACTGATTTGATGCAGCAACGGCTATGCTGTTGAAGAAAAATAGCATAGACCTAAAGAAAAATACAGGGCAGCCAAAACAGTTTTGTGGATTTCAAATGCTGTTGAATGTAAGGTTTTACTCATTGCACTTAGAGGTCCCAAAGGAAGGTCCTGCCTTCCATGCTTGTTAGCACATGAAGAACATACAACAAAAATATGCCTCCTAATTATCACTTCATGTTTCTATTTCCATGTTCGTTATTGTGCATTTGTGGAGTGCTACATTAGAAAAGAAAACATAGCTCACAATAGTTTCCACTAGACATGCATACCGAGTTTTACTTTTCTTCAGGCAGAACTCATAGTCTTTGCAAACAATCTCAACACACCCGAAAACATGACATCAATGGATTCTATAAAGTTTCTCAATTCTGTCATGTAGATGTCATTAAAGACAAATCTGATCATTGGGACCACATACCATCTGCTTCTGCTACTCTTTAAAACATTACCAAATATATTTTAAATAGAGATTTAGTATAACCTACAGTTCCTACTATCATTTTGTCATCTTCTCTAGTGTTTAAATCATGGTAAAAAAAAAAAAATGTAAGCAGCTGCTATGCTATACTCCTCTATTGGTTAAGCGACTGAATTGTGTGGTTTTTTATTTGTTGTATTTTAAAGTTTGGTTCATGACAGCTATTTTTCACATTTGGTTTGGTTTAATTTTTAGATTCTAACTTGAGCCTCTAAAAATATAATCTGATTTAAACAGAAATACCATTAGGTGTGGAGCAAAATTTTAAAAGGTTAATGGCTGTTTGCACATTGGTATTTTTAGGAATATACCCAATCTTAGCCAAATAGCAGCTGTTTTTCAAGGATCAGTGAAAATATTATTCTGTGCTGAATGGAAAGGCTATTGCCTGACATTGTGCAATAGCAGCAGTGTGGGGGGGTGGGGGGGGGGGGGGGGGAAGAAGGGGGAGGAAAGAAAATAAGAAAATTTGCTGATCTACAAATTTTGGTTTAAATGATTGCCATCTACCTAGAGATTCTTCTAGACATTTTTCTTTGACTAAAGCAGTGAGCAAATCTAGGTCCTGTCATTAAAGCCCAGAAGACAAAGTAGGTTGCTCTTAGGCTCCTCCTCTACCCTTTCTTATGTCCAAGAAATTCTGGTCTGGTGATATCCATTGGAGACAAAGGCCAGAGCAGAAAGAAACCAACATGTGAGGATGAAATATTGCTTTCCATATGTTCTTTCATTATATTTGGAAGCACTTCTATTAAAAAAGAAAGTATATCAGAAATTATTTTTAAAAATTGTAATTGCCTTGATGTGGGGAAGTCTGAGCAGGTATTTATATGCCTTCCTTTGGAAAGCAAAAGCTTCCAAGAAACAAAGAAGTGACAGTCTGGAGCAGAAAGCAAACAGATCAGAGACTTTTTTGAGGGTATCTTGAGCTCTGATGAGGGATTGCAGTTTAGTTTCCTTTGAGCTACAAGACAGTCAAGTCTGCTAATATTTTCCTACTTTCAATAAACTGCTAGTCATAAGTAATAAACGTATTTGTAACCTGAGAAAAAGCACAAGAAAGATGTTTAGGAATATTACAGCTATTAGTTAAAGCTGCTGGTGGGGATGCTGAGCAGGTAGAGAAGGAGACCACAGACTGGGACGAGGGTCAGGTCATGGGAGGTCTTGTGGTGCAGACAGAAGAAGAGAGGCACACGAGGGGAAGCAGGTCCTGTGTCAGCAATGCTGTCAGCCCACATCAGCCTTTGTGGCCTTGAAAGATTGTACAGTCCTTGTCTGAGGGAGTATCACTGCAAGGTAGGAAGCAGCAGTTTGCCAGCAGTTACTTCACTAGTGCAGAGAGTAGTGAGGGATGTGTTTTGTACTGACTGCTACATGTGTTTGGCCAAATTTTTTGGTGTTTCATAAATATGTTTTTTTAAGATTTCATAAATTCTGTTTTTTTAAATAAAATATGGTTGCATCAAATAGATGGTATTTGTGCATGGAAAAAAAAATAATTCAGTAAACAGGATTTAACGCTTAGTTTATTTCCCCCTAGATTTACAGGTTCCTGAGTGGTGCAGTGTTTTATCAGTTACCTGTTTAAATCCAGGCCTTGTTTCTGTGAGCTTGCTAAAAAATCACTATAGTTTACATTTGTACAAAATATCTGAAGAACTAATAATGGTCAAGTACAAGAACTTGATCATTGACAGAATTTGGATCACCTTTACAGATAATAAAAAATGCATGTGAAACTCTGTTTCAGGGTGTTTGTCATATTTTTGGGCAAGAATTCACCAGCTCAGAAAGACCAAAAAGGAAACTTCGAGGAAGGATTTGTCTAATTATTGAACCAGAGGTCTGTCTCTAGACAGTTTAGAGAGATGAACACCAGTGGAGAGTATTTTGTCTCACCTTATTGAAGATGTTTACAGCAGATAAGAGGAAACATTAACTAAGACAACTTAATTGTGTCTTTGACTGTAAGTGAATTCAGACTGATTCACTTGGAAGTAAACATTTGTATATTAAACATCTAACACTATGTGAAATGAATCCTACTTGAAATGCTCAGAGGAAGTCCTGGGAGGAAAAATTCCCACCATCTGAACATTTCAAACCTTCTCTGAAGATGCATTGCAGAACTTCACCACAGCTCTAGTTCACATATTGGAAGGAAACCAGAAAAGAGGCGAAAACTTTCTATATTTATTGTTGTCACTTTTATACTTATTAAAATTCATACACCACACACACACACACACACACACACATAAAAAACAGGATACATATATTTTGTGTATATATAAAGCAATGAGAACAATAAGCAGCCAGCATTTATCAAATCATTTATTAAAAAAATTAAAAACTCTACAAAATTTTGTCATTGAAGAATTTTATAGACTAGTATTTCCAAGTAGTATGTCTACTTCATCATAGTAAGCAACTGTCTTGTTTATTTTTACTTATACTCTGCTGATATTTATGCAGCAATATTAAAAATAATGACTATATGGAGTGTGAAAGAACACTGGAAAAAGAAAGAACGTTAGCTTAAAAGTAATCTAAGTAAAAATATTTACAGACAACATATGTAAAATAAATGTATACAAGAGACTGATATGTGGAGAAAATATGAACTGGCTTAAGCAGATGTGTCATAAAGCTTTTAATACTAAACTTTGTTACAATTTGTCCATGATAGAGTTTACATAGCCAAGTGTATCCATATAGCAAAAGATGACCAAAACATTTAACCAATGTGCAGCAAAGCAAAGATCACACTCGAACAGTTCCTGAAAATCTCAAAATACTAAAAAATAATTTCTAAATTAAACAACATTAAACTTTTGTCTAGGGTGACTTTATGATGCTGAATTGTATCCTTATTCACCTGTTTGTCCAAAAATAAGTTTTGCACATTTAAACCTAGATCTGAGAGTGAAGCAGGGGAGAAGGAGAAGCAGTGGGATGTCTGAGAAAGCTGTATTCAAGACATAGAAATAAGGGCTTCAGCTTTCCAGCTCCTGAACTGTGTTTGAAGCACAGACAGCAGGAGAGAGCTCTCCTTTACTTTTAGTTAGTTAATTTAGCTAGCTGAGGAAGAGAAGTTCCTCAGACTGTGGCTTTTCTTTTTCTTGGAACTGATCAGCCCTGCTCTGGACTGAAAACCCAGAACAACAGCAGGAGCTCTCACCTGTGGCCCACTGGGGCCAGGACACAGCATTTTCCAGCAGGAGGGACCGAGACAGACTGAGAGAGCTCAGCTACACTCCAAGACAAGGACTTTCTGCATTTGCCATCTCTTCAGAACAGAGAGAGGTTTTGTTTTTTTATATTACTCCTTTTTATGCTTGTGAAATAAACAGGTTTTTCCCACTCTTCTCCAAGGAAATCTTTTCCTGAACCAGTTTGGGAGGAGCCGCTTGAATCTGCTCTCTAGAGGGAACCCTTTGGAAGTTTCCTCCTAAATTTGCCCCAAACAGCTTTTTAAACATTTTTGCATTAAATTTAAAATTACAATACACTAAATCTACTATGGAAGATTAGTAGGATACTTTGGATACTTTAGGATAATTGGATACTTTAGCTGACAATAAAACAAGATGTATTCAACTATTCAACTGCCCTAAGATATGAAAATTATCTTCCTTGCAAAGTTGGAATAAGATCGCATTTTGAAACTCAAATGTATTTGGAATTCCTCCAGCAATGCAGCACACTGGAGTTATGAGAAGAATTGATAAGTTTGTTCAGCTATTTACTGTTTGGCTGGCCTAGAAGATGCGTACAGGCAATGAAAAAGTAGAGACAAGTAATTTGTGCCATGGGCTTCAACTGAAAGTAATAAATATTTCCATGTATACAGCTTGGACAAAATTTTATAGATATACACTCTTATGCTGTTATAAGCACACAGACAAAATATATTTGTTTCTGAAGTGAAGCTGAGCAAGATAAAGGAAGTCATTGCACTGCTTTTTTCTTATGGGATTTTGATACTCTAAGCAGTTTCGAAAGAGTACAACTCAATTCACAAGACTGTGAAGAATGATAAAAACAGCTAGTATTGGCTGCAGGCCAAAGCAATTAGCTAATATTGATAATTAGAAAATGAAGCAATTAGTTAAAAATGTTACTATGAGCTTTGCAGGGTTGTTTTTGCTGGAAACAGAAACTCATGCCAAAAGAGCTATATATTCCTTGGATGCAACTCAGTTCATTCACACGTAATGTCTATACTGCTTTGATTCTAGCCAATAGATTTCATTCATAAATGTTTATTCCTCATAGCTAACTAAGCAGCCCTGACATTTGTGTTGGTGCCATGGAAGCGAAAAATAGGGATTTTGATTGTCTTATGTGATGACTAATTCATCACTCTAAGTATACTTGAACATGAATAAAGATGAGAAGCATTTTCAGCCAGTTTTGGGGGTTATCTCAGTCTGGCAAAACTTCCAAGTCTGAAATTTTCTTCCCTACGCCCAAATTACTCTGTCCTATGGTATGTCAAGTAGATTTTATTTATCTTCTAGTAGCTGAAAAATGCTGAAGAACTAGTAAATTGTGTACAATTTTCATAAGAAAACATGCTTCTATAACTTTATTGCAGAAAATTTCCTTGCACTTGTTATGAGTTCATGTCTTTCAGCCTCACATTTTTGGATGTTTGAGGAAAAGCTTTCTTCAATTTGTTTCTTTATACAGAGCCACTTATTCCACCTCCTTCTAAATAATCAAATAACACCCTGCCTCTTCCTATCTTTGTTTTATGTATGTGTAGACTAAGTGGAAGTACTGTCTAACAGTTTAAGCTCATCTAAGATTGTGAAACTCATACCTAGGATGAAAAATCAAAACAAGTGATTGTGAAAATTAGTACCAAATGTGCAATATGATGCTAATTGTTCTGAACTATATACTTCAGAATAAAATTATAACTATTAAAAGCAGTTCTAAATAGAAGTAAATTCTTTAACAAACGAAAAAAAACAAACGCTCCCACGCAAAAAAAAAAAAAAAATTAACCGTTGCCAAATAACAGATTAGCTAACAGATGATTACAAGTCATCTTTAGTTTTTAACTTCCATTTAAATTCTGGATCAGCCATGAACAACATTATAAAAGAATTAACTCAATCAAACAACTTCTAAGAGATGCTGAAGAGAATCTCTTTAATGCTCTGCAAAAAGCTACAGTGTTAGATAATATCAATCAAAAAGTAAAGAAATTGAAAAGAAAAGCCTTAATCACAACTGAAGATAAAAGAGGAGACAAAATTCTTTCCATTTAGGTTCCGCTGTAAATTCCTCCATGGGACATGGAACCTTCCCATGGAGGCATGGGTCCCTTCCACGTTTCCTCAGGAATTAAGTGCTCCAGTGTGGGTCCCCTATGAGGCCATAAGTCCTGCCAGGAAACTTCTCCCAAGGGGTCAGTTTCCTTTGGGCATCCACCAGTTCCAGCAGGGGTCCTGCACAGGCTGCAGGTCCACTGTGGACCAAGGGCTGTAGGGAAGAGCTGCCTCACCATGGGCTGTCAGCACCATGGGCTGCAGGACAATATCCCCTCTGATGCCTGCAGCACCTCCTCACCCTCTTTGTTCACCGACCTTGGTGCCTGCAGGGTGGTGTCTCACTCCTCTCTTCAGGAGGATGTTGTAGAACGTTTTTCTTCTTAAATAAGTTATCCCTGGGGTGCTGTCACCATCACTGATGTGCTCAGCCTTGTGGCGGATCTGTCTTGGATCCTCCGGGAATTGGTTCTGCTGGACATGGGGAAAGTTTCTCAAAGAAGCCACTCCTGTAGCTCCCCTCCCCTTGCCTCCCCTCCCCTCTCCCCCAAATGGGACATGAATAATACAGAACTAGAAGGGATTTCAGGAGGTCACTAGTGCAAGGTATGCCTCTAGGAATGAACAACAATATTTATGTGATTTTTAGCAGATGCTCGGGATGGAATTTATAAAGACCCATGTAAGATTTCACAACTTCCCCAGGTAACTCCACTGCTTCCCTAAGCTTGAAATTACTAAAAGGTACTCGGATATCTAAACTAAATGCTATTTAGAGCAACGTAAGCAGCTCAGTGTTTGTTCTGTCTTCCACAGTTTCACTGAACAGACAGACATTCCCTCCTTAAAAATCCTCTTATAAGTTTGAAATTTTTTGCATATATCTTCTGAATTTTCCTCCATTTTAAGGAACATATCACTTAATTGTTTAAAATATCTATTTCATATTATTTCATACTCTAAACATCTATATATTAACAGACAAATAAAAGAAAAATAACATCTATGCATGACATTATAGCATAAACTATGTCAATAACAGTATAAATCTACAGTGTTTCAGACTTGGCCTCTTTTGAAATTACATGCATTTCATGAAATTCAGTCAGCGATAACACATGTTATACTTAAGAACTTATCTAACATCCAAGGTGCATCAAATAAAGTTTGAAGTCTATAAATGAGGGAGGACAGAAAGGAAGAAGAAAATAGCAAACAAATAGACTTGTATTATCTGGCTGTGAGAACCTCTCTCAAGGAGACTGAGGTAATTAAGTGAAGCAAGACCTGAAGAGGAAAAACCTGCTATCATGCAGGGGCATAGGCAGTTAGAGAAGTCATGCCTTTAATTGGCTAGGTCAATGAGGGTCTTTTAATTGACAAGGTCTCAGTGAAGTGAGCAGTGCACACAAGGAGACAGGGAGTAGAATCATAGAATAATTTAGGCTGAAAAAGACCTTTAAATCAATGCATCCGACTGTAAATCCAGCACTGGCAAGTCCAGCATTAAACCATGTTCTAAAGTGCCCCATCCACATTTTAAATATGTCTAGAGATGGTCACTCGACCACTTTCCTGGGGAGTCCATTCCAATGCTTGACAACCTTTTGGTAAAGAAATTTTGCCTAATACAAGTGGTTGTCAGCATATAGAAGTGCATAAATTCCTTTAAACTCCTTTGCTGGTGTCTCTTCTGGTCTTTTTAGTTCTACAAATAATTTTTATGTCACGTTCTAAATTTAGGAGCAAACTGTCTACATAAGTCTAAGATTCCTTAGGATGTGGAAACTATTCCTTGCTGATTTTCATCCTGAATAGAAGCTGAGGTTTTACTAAAGAAGGACTGAAGTTCTCTATTTTATTTCTGTGACAAAAGATCTAGTGAAGAACCGTAATTTTGACAGTGGCTAATGCTTCTGAAGTTAAGGAAGATATTTTAAAAGTTACAGGGCACAAAAAGGAAAGAAATGCAAGAAGTCAGGAAGGCAAGAAAGTGATGTTACGAGATTTATTTTTAAAAAATCAAGGAAAAAAAGAAAGAAATTTAAAAATTGAAATGAGAGTTTGATTTAAAAAATCATACAGTATTTAGAAGACAAAAATAGATTCACTTTTGCAGCAAGAGAAATTGACATGAATTGCAGAGGGTTTTTATCAATATAAGTAAGTGGTTTTTTATGATTCTCCTTCACATGCCCTGACTATTCTGAGCTCTAACTTACTTGTGCCTGTACTCAATTCCTTGGGAATAACGAACTCCAGCAATCAGCTGCCTTTGTCTCTCACTTCTTTTTCTGCTTTCCTGAATGCTGTACTATATCTTCTTGACTGAGTAGCTTCCTTTTCTTTTCTGGCAGAGAATGAGACATAAAAGGAGTTTTGCTGACTACAAATAGGAACCAGCAATCTGTCAACTTCTTCACTGCTGCTCAAGGCAACAATGAAGGTTACAGGATCTTTAAAAACACACTTTCTGATTTTTTGCCTAAGTGATAGAATTAGCATGCAGACAAGGAGTGCAGGAACGACACACAAGTTACTCCTCCTGCACCACAGACTTTACATTTTAGTGTATGTATTTTTATCTTAGAGCAGCTGTATGAATCTACTCAGGTTTTCATATCTTGTCAATAAATTTAAGCATTAGATAAGTTAAAATATGAGGCAGAACAGAAAGTGTGTGTGAACCTTCAGAAGAAATTTTCTATGAAATATATTGCATTAGAATGAGGGAAAATAACTGTAAGGCCATTGTTCTGTATCAAACGTTGTTTAGTGTTCATTACCAAGATCTGGTGACAAAGATGAGCTACACTGCTCATCTTTGAGGATAGGGGTAAAAAAAGGTTGCATCTCTACATGTAATGTGAGAAGCTGGTAGGATTTTATATTCGCTGTCACAAGTTTTCAGTGGTTTCTAGTCAAAGTTTAGGAACGTCAAACTCCGTATCTTTACACTCACTTGGAGAGAGAGCATCCATGACACTTAGACAATACTGTGTTCTTTACAGACTTAGCTCATATATGAATAATGCTGTCCCTGTATTAAAACTAAATTTGCTGGTGCAATTTTTTACCAGACTTTTGGGTTTTAAGTGTATTGAGCTCTTGCATTTACTGTGAGGTTCACTTATTTAGCCACTTCTTCAATTAGTAATATATTAACATCATGATAGATTTTGTGGCTTGTGAAATCAATTTGCTTGATTTTGCTTTAGGCGAAGATCAATACTGTACTGTAATGGCATATAGATTCTCAAGAAAATGAAAAAACTAAAAAAAATTAGTCAATACTGTTAACTGTTATACTTTTAAATTAAAATTTATGTGAAGAAAAAATCAAACAGGATTTTAAAATGGGGGATTTTATTGAGGAAAAAGTTTATTCTTTTTGATGGTACATATAATTCTCGTTGTGGCAGGATTCCTGAAAGATCATAACTACTAAAATATGAAATGTAATTGTTCAGAAAATAGTCATCAATGAAAGAGAGAAGATAGGAAAAAGCTTTTTATCTTCCTAAGTGATTAGGGATTTACATCCAATGAATTCAAACAATATCATTAAAATTTGCTTAATTGGACTAACCATTTCAAAGTAAAAGAAAAAAAGCCTCAGATTGTTGATAATGTTCACTCCTTTAAAAAATTCAACCTATCCCTTCTAGAGTATGTAATAGGAAATATTGAAGGTTTCTCCTATAAGAATTCCAAAATAAAATGCTTAAGAAAGGATGAAAATTAGATTTTTTTTCCAAAATAATTAAAAACTTTCAGTAACAATCACTGAAAATAACCTAAAAATAATCTTTTATGCTTTAAGCAATGGCACGCAATGCTGTAAGATAAATAAACAATAAGTACAAAGAAAAGTTGCATCCTGCCTCCCAGTTGCAAACCACTAGTTGTTAACCACTTGTGGTAGTTTACATAGTTTAGAAATATTATTCTGCTGAATTACCTGTCTGAAGAATGCTTTCCACAAGAGACTGGAAAAATGTAGTCTTGGGGACATCTGTTGGCTTTCCTTAGACTCCAGTTTTTGTAAAAACAACAGCATTTGGATCAAATAGTTTTAAATTACCACTCTGAGCACCTCATGTTAAATTGAAATACTATTTCACAACTGCAAAAAAAGTATTTTCAGTGAATTGGCCATATGAACAGTTATTGAACATATGTCTGTGTGACTGATTCTGTCACAAGGCATAAAATTCACCCAGTAATTCCTTCACGTGGCTTAAGAACCGCACCTGAAATAGATGTTGTATTCAGAGATACACATTTTCAACATTTAAATTAAATTTAAATTTTAAATTTAATTTAATACCTTTAAAAATGGGAAGCTTTACTTCACCATTTGATAAAGCACTTCATTTATTGCAGTCAATTTTTATTAAAATTGTGTTGATATATTCTTATTTGCGTTTGCTAACTATGGCCCAAGTCTTTTCCTGTACGTCTTACAATGACTGTTGTTCTCATGCTCAAAACTAATAATTTTCTTTTACTCTTCCTTTGATCTTTAAAATAGACTATCTAGATCATCTGGATCAATTATCTTATTTGGATCACACAAACAGTAACCTGTCATTCTTCCTCTAAAAGCTCTCTGTTGAATTGTTTTTAGAATGCATTGAATAGCACTGAGTAGCATTTGTTCTAATAATACTCTTTGTTCTATTGGTTATTTAACATCATTTTGCTTTAATCCACCTGCAGGGGTCCTTTAACAATGAACCTATTTGCCATGCCTCAGAGGTGGGTCAGACCACCAGGCTGGAGCTGTTCATTCCTGAAGGGTATCACCCCATAGAAGGGACCCACGCTGCAGCAGTTCGTGAAGAGCTGCCACCTGTGGGAAGGACTCACACTGGAGAAGTTCATGGAAGACAGTCTCCGTGGGAAGGGTCCATCAACGGAAGAGTGTGAAGAGTTCTCCCCCTGTGGATGAAGTGTCAGAGGAAATGTGTGAGCATAATACCCATTCCCCATGTACCTGTGCCAGTTGGGCAGAGGAGATAGAGAAGTGAGAATAAAGTTAAGCCTGGGAAGGAGGAAGGGATGGGGGAAAGGTGATTTTAACATTTGTTTTACTTCTCATTATCCTCCAGTGATTTAATTAGTAATAAATTAAATTAGTTTCCCCAAGCTAAGTCTGTTTTTTTGCCTATAACAGTAACTGCTGAGTGATCTCTCCCTGACCTTACCTCAATTTACATGTCTTTCATTATATTTTCTCCCTCCAATCCAGCTGACAAGGGAAGTGATTAGAGCAGTTTTGGCAGTCATCTGGCATCCAGAAAGGGAAAACACCATCTAAGTTTAGAATATTCAGCTCATTAAATGAAAGATAATCACTTTACTACAAATGAGTTTCAAACTAAACCATGTTTTGTAGACTTTGTCTGACAGAAGTTACAGTAACTTCTGTTTGCTACTATCTGAACAGTAACATTTTATTCCCCATAATTTAATGAATCTTTTGCATATTCCCTCTTCTTTCTCTTATCTTTCTTTCCCAGACCTATGTCATGGTAGTTTGAATTCTATCTTTCTTCTAACCTGATTCTTTTCCCTTTTTGGTAACAGTGATACATTCCTTTTTCATTTTCTTTTCATTATAGTGACAAGTTCTTTATATGTATTTAAAAAAAAAGAAAGAAGAAAAGGAAGAAAAGAAAGAAAAGGAAGAAAAGAAAGAAAAGAAAGAAAAGAAAGAAAAGAAAGAAAAGAAAGAAAAGAAAGAAAAAGAAAGAAAAGAAATATATGCTTATGTGATTCTAAAATGTATGCCTCAAATACACCAATAAATGCATATCTTTTGATATGAAAACAAATGCTCAAGTTCAAATGGTAATTAGAAAAACTAGTGTAAGGCAGTGAAAATCAATGAAGCGAGTTAACAAATCACAGTTTGGACAGTAAAGACACTAAAACACTTAAAACTTACCTCACAACAAATAGAAAATGTTTCAATCAGCTAGATATCTTGAATCAAGTTCCCTCCCTAATCAAAGAAACCTTTCAAAGGCATGCTGAGGCAAGCACAACTCACCATGAATAAAAGTTTTCTGCTTTTCTATTTTTTCCCATTATTCTCCTTTTCGCAACTGGGAGCCTCAGTTGTATTTCAATGTTTAATGATGATGGTTTTTCACCATTCAATAATACCATTTGAATAATGGTCTGCATAATGCTACGAAATGGAGTATGGTAATGTTGCTTTATCACCTGAGGCAGTAGAGTTTGCTTCTCCAAAGAAAGAAATTTTCATTGGACAGGCAACATAATAAAGTAAATTCCTGAACCCCTGAAGGGCGCTTGTATCCGTTACACTCATGGCATTTTAGCTGAAAATGTATAGATCTAATTAGTCAGAAGCAGAAGTGTAATCAATACTGATTTATGAGTATTTCCCACATGTAACACTACTTGTTTGGGCAGAATAAATTGTTACTTGTACAATTTAATCTCTGTGATTTCTTAGTGCTCTTTGTTAATAAAAATAATAACCCTATTTTTTAAAACTGAAAATTTCCAACTGCAGACATCTGAAACACATATTTTTCTACATGTATATGTACAGATGTCTATGGTTGCTCTGGGGACAAGAAACTCCAGGCTCAGGATCTTATAGAAGAGGAATGAAACTGGATCAGCTCCTGACTGAAGATTGCTTGTGATGTTGTGAAAATTAATGCTAGCTAGTTGCCAGTCATTCATCTGTTCTTTTACAGATTAATTTCTGTGATCTCTAGCCCCAAGCAAGCCTTAGAGTGTTACAAGCATCACAGTCTTGTAGGCTGGCACCCCTTTGAAAGTGAGATATTTTTAATCATTTTAATTGCCTTTCCCTTGACCTTTTCATTTCTGCCATAGCTGCCTTGAAACACACCAATCTTCAATCAATATTCCATGTGCTGGTACCTTGTAATTTGTCATCTCTTTATTGATACCTTGATTTACATTTCTGCTTAAAGTTTAAGTTTTCCTTTTATACTATTTTGTGACTGTGCCAGCATGCCCACCGATGTCAAAATAACTTTTCCTGAGTTACCACCACGAAAGATGATCATACAGCCAGAGAGAGAAAAAGGGAATCTGGAAGAAGGTCAGAAAATTACTGGTTTTGCTCACACCAGAGCAGAGTTCTAGGAAGTGTTATTCACTTTTCTCAAATAGCAAGTGATAGGATGAGGGGAAATGGGCTCAAGTAGCACCAGTGGAGGTTGAGCTTGGAAAATAAAGTTATCTTAAAAACCACTGCCAAATGCTCAGTACAAAATAATTCTCATGAGAAAGAAAACTTTTAAAGCAGAAGGGAATGATTTTTGGAACATTTCTGCTTCCAAGAACATAAGACAAGATTGAAGCCTAGAGTCTGTCTCTACTCTAGAGTATTAGACACAAGAGTTTTGATTTTTTCAAATCACTTTGCTATTTCTCCTTTGGATAATAATTTTCTGTTTCTGTACTTGGAGCACATCATCTACCTCCTCTTGGCTCCATGTACAACAGTAAATTACAGGAAATCTATTACAAGTCAAAAAAATCAAACAGAGTATTTTATAAGTTAAACATCCCTAGCTCACTCCAAATGGAAGATTTAGTAAAATGAAGTATGCTAGTGACACAAATTTGCTTTATGTATTTATAACGATTTAGGAAATACTAAATTTTTTTCAAGTTTCATCTTATTTAAAAATACATTTATTCTATATAATGTAGCAATTTTTGTATACCTTAAAATTTCAAAAACACACAGTTGGATGAACTTAATGGTAAAATTCAAACAGAACCAATCTCTCCAACAATCTAAACCTCTTTTGATATGACACAATTAGTTCTAGAGACATCTGTGAAAAGTAATCTGAGGCAGAATAATTTAGGAACACAGTTTTTAAAATATGGAAATAGCAACCAAACGTTATCTCTCAGTGACTGAGAAAAATCAAAGTGGAGGCTTAAAAATGCTAAATTAAAAAAAAAGGAGTATAAATAAAAGGTAACAATGTCTAATAGTTTAAGGTTTGCTAATTGTAATGTATTTACTTTTTGTTGTGAAATAGAATTAGGAGTAAAAGTAAAGCAGGCTTAAAACTTAAAAAGGGAATAAAGAAAAAACTTTATTAACAGCACAAAGAATAATAATAATAAATTCAGAACAGATTTTCAGACCAGTTCTTTTCCCCCCCCTTTGTTACATCTTAACAACATACAGGGACATTTTAGTCAATTCCTTATTTAAATAATTTTTTTTTTGTTTACTTTAGGGAGATGAGGTTTTTTTGTTTAGCTATAAGGATTTTTTACCAAGAGCGGAAATTGCCCATTTTCTCTTGACTTCACTTTTTTATGATTAACAGCTGCCTGGGATCTGCTATGATGAATTTCTTCTTACAGTTTTTTTAGAACTGAGTTGTGGGCCGTGCTAAAAAGTCATGGGGTATTATTTTTAAGGATGAGCTACTCAAAGGCAAAAGTTCTCTTCAGCTCACTTCTTTCTCTGTTCATACATTATTCCCAGGAACAGAGATCCCCCTCTTTTCCTCAGGAAAAAGGATTCTTCAAACACTTTACACCTTGCTCCACCCGCTCCCTCCCCCCATGTCTCTCTTTTTTTCATGGTTTAAAGGAATTCTTTAGTGTAGTACAGTCCACCCCTATAACTTACAAAAATGATATTTCAGCCAACTTTTATGGCGTCTCCTCATTCTCCTTCCATTTAGAAACTTAGCTAGCTTTTTCTTCATTGACTTTGGTGTATCTTTTCTCTTCTTCTTCCTCTCACCCAAGGAAAGATGGAAAGTCTGTCAGTGTTATCTGAGCACTGGAAAAGTTAAAACCTCACACAGAAGTTGCAGGGGCTGTGCCAGGCCATGCCGGAGCTGTGTCAGGATCTCAGGGTGCCCAGGCCACGCTGGAGGGGCAGGACGAGAACTGCAAAGTGCACGCAGAGGAGAAATGGGTGCCAAGGCCGTGTGTCCATGGCTTTCCCCCGGCGCTGCCCGCCCCCAGCTCCAGCCGCAGCCCGGGGGTTCTCCCTCTGCCCTGCCCAGCACACAAAGCCCTGGGGGCTCTCCCGAACCGGGCCCGGCTGCCTCCCCCCAGCCCGTGAGGGCGGCCGGGCGGGCTCGGCCACCCCAGGGCTGCTCCGAGCCGGGGCAGGGCAGGGCAGGGCCCCCCGAGCCACGGACACACCGGGAAAAGGGCCAGGATCTCAGCGATGGGCTCGGCTTCTTTTGGTTATCGGGGCTCCCGGTTGGAAACGGGGCCCGGCAGCCTCCCGAGCCCAGCCCATGAGAGGGACCCGGGCCGGGTCGGTGTTACCTTGTGAGAGGATGGAAATGAACGAGAGCTTTCCCGGGCTTTACTTGCTTCAAATGTGATTCACGGAGCGAACCGACTTTTCCAATCGGTTTCTCAGGCTGTCAACAACTAAACCAGCCTCCAACTGGTCCCATCAATTCACAGAGGAAGTTCTCATGTAAAAAAAACTTCCTAGTGTGCCCTCCCCTCAGGGTAAAACCATCACATAATGGAATAATGAAGGATAATGAAAAATGCAACATACAAACCAACCTATGCAGAGGCAAATAGGGTCTTCAGCAACTCCACAATTAGGAGGGCATAGAACGGCAAAATATATTCATTAGTAAATCTGAAAAGACAGAAATTAGGTTGCATGTTCGAGGTTGTCTTCCCTGTTATTCTAGCACTTAGTAAAAACTGTCTTTTTAGTGAGAATTAAAAGTGAATAAAGCTGACAATAGCTCCTTACTCCTAGAAAAAACAAAACAAAACACAATCAAGATGATATGAAACTGATAGTTATACAGCTCTTTAAAAACATACAGCATCACTTTAAAATCAAACTGCCACTTTATGAGTAGCAACAATTTTATAGAAGGTTTTCACTGCCATTCACATTGAGTGTTGTTTCATGTTGAATAAAATATAAGTAGCGTTTCAAGCCTGCAGAAAGCATAACAATAATTCGTATTAAGATGACAAGGCTGTGAATTGTCACACATTGCCTCTTCATTTTGTTGGGGTTTTTATTATTTTTCATGCAGTTAAACACGATCTCTTATCACTAATGAAGTTTAATCTTCAACTGGAAATATTAAATATATCTGTGTATAAGATGTGTAATAAAAAATGCCCAGAAAATTGTTTAAGGCAACTTTGTTTTGGTAGCTATAAGGAAGATAATTCCTTCTTCCTATTTTTTGTTGTTTCCTTAGTTTTGTGGGATTGTTTTTTTCACCATAAAACAATATATACCCTTCCAGGACACTGTGTATCTGTATATCGACTAGAGAATCTGGTCTGATGGCACAATTCATTCCTCATTTGCACTTCTCAGCAAATTATTAAAACTACCAGGGCCTAGGTAGGTATAAGGGGGCTTATTCAAACTTCACATATTATTACGAGTGTGTCTCTTGTGGTATCTGCTGATTCTAATAAAGGAATTTTGGTTAAGCGGGTAAAATGTTTCAATAAATTAGATTAAATGCAATTTTGCATTTCAGATGGCATTGTTTTCTGATTGCCATGATATAAAGAAGTAGAAACCCTGTGATTTACAAAGTGAAGAGGCAGAGATTCATATAATAACATAGGTCCTGATATCTCAAGTGAAGAAGTCTGTCTTTGTATGAAAATTAATTTACTTAAAATGAGCTTTTTCATTTTGCCAAATATTAGTGTGGTGGTTTAGTAATTTAGTCATTTAGCATATTCAGCATAACACTGGAAAAGCTGCTTTCCAATCCAGCAGAGTGCCATTGAGATCTCAAAGTAAAATGTGCAAGTATTTCTTTTTCCTGGAAATAAACTATAGAAATTAATTTGAAAAAAATTATTCTATCATAGTCAAGTAAACAAACAAAAAAAATCAATAGTTCCTGTTTTTGGCAATAATAATTTCCATAATTGTCTTAAGTTCCTTAAGAAAAGTAATTAAAATAAATCAGTGTACATTGATTTTTAGCTTTCATTATTAGATTATTGAAATATTAGTGCAATCTTTTTCATCTATTTCTAAAGCAGTAGCAAGACTTGTCACTATTTAGATTTAAAAGAGAATGTATTGCTAGCAAGATTTTTGATTTATGAATTGCATTAAGCATAAACTTTCATTTTTCCCAAATGCAATAAAGATTTTAAATTGAGATGCTTTTCCACTTATAATAACAAGATGTACAGAGATAAAGAATAACAAAACCATTAGGCCAGATGATAATTTGGCCTGCCTATTTGAAATCATAATTTTCTGTAGATGATGTTGCTGTGTAGGATACAATCTCTTAAATAAGAATTGTAACTTTCTGTATGACAAAATTAAGATTCTTTCCAAAAATACAAGTCATATTGAGAGAGATTGCATCCCAAAGGAAACACTGATCCACACAACATGTAGCATTCTCTTGTATTTTCTTTGCTTGAAAATTTATTATAATTCACAATTAAAATTAAAAAAAAAAAAAAACGAAGAAAACATATTTCCTATTCTCAGCAGAGATTGTATATATGGTATTTTTTGACGGCTAACTCCTTAGATATGGTTAATATCCATATTGCTGTGAGAAGTGGTGAGGATGTGTGCACTGTCTCCTTGTGCTCTGGGTTTTCCTGCTGCCTCCTTGGCCCCACTGAGATCACTGGACTCTCGCAGAGAGGGGAGGCAGCAGCAAACCTGAACTGTGGTAGCTGGATAGCTGAGACACCGTGGTGCATACTGACCTGCTCTAAACTCTCATGTAAACAGCAACATTTTGGTTTATTCTGCATTGTGCTTGGAGAGACAAGAGTCTTTGTACAGCCCAGCATCAGGAAAAATATGTCTGAGCTGTCATGTTCCACACTGCTTCTCGCTTCTTTTGCACCCAAACCAGTTGCTCCTGCGAGAGCCTTACAAACCATGCCTTAGTAATATTATTCACTATTTTTGGCCTTGATGGGCCTTTCAGGGAACTTGTCTGAGAAAAAACACGTATGTATAGATATGTCCAGAATTTATGGTCTGCAAAAGGCAGCTTCAACTCAATGAGTTATTATAACACATCTTACAAAAAGAACATTTGCTGCAGACAAAATTAACCTTAAAATTTTTGCACATAGATGGCATTATTTAAGGAGAAAAGGAAATATGGCTATATTTTGAAATCCTTCTGTTTTATTTTCTTATATTTCTCATTGCTCACAGCTCTGTGTTAAGAATGTATTTTTAACTCCTGGTAACATTCGTATCAGAAACTGTAGACAGATGAAGGCACAAGGTGTTTTCAGAATTGTAAAATTCGGAAGAAAAGGAAAAAGAAACAAACCTTTATGAAACTTGTCAGTGATAGCATGGGATTTTTCAAGCTTGATATCTCTGTCTAAAATCAAAGTCCCAGTGGATAAAGGTAAAAGTCACTTAACCGACAGTATTCCTGAGTGACTGAAAACTTGCATCTGTTCTTTATAGGTTCATCTTTGAGATTTCTCACTAGAAAACAGTAGTTGAAAAGATTATCTTATAGCAGTACTAAATAATAGACTGTTCTGCGACATTCAAAGGTCTGGATCTCCCTGTGGAACTAATGACATTTGTACAGCAAGTCACACTGCTTCTGCAAAGGAGGATGGTGGAAGCAGGAAATGATAGGTTTTTTGACAGAATGTTAACCCCATGTTGCCAGATTTTCTGAAAGATAACTGCAAATAAGAGAGCTCTAGTAACATTTCTAATAAAGGGCCAAAGTCTTAGATGAATTTTAAACTCATGCGCTTCCACTGATTTTGATGTTCACAGCTGATGCTCTGTCCCTGACACGTTGGAGAGAGGAAATAAATGTCATATTGCTGTGCTCTGATGACAGATCTGTAGGGTACTTTTTCTCAGAAGATATAATAAGCATTTTTCAAGGACATATCCTTTTTGCTTGTCATTGCAACACTATTTTTCTTTTCTTTTAAACACAGAAGTTTAAAAAGTTCTTAAACTTTTTGGACTTTTTTGAAGTAAATATGGCTAACTCAACCATTAAGCATTGCCATTGCTTCCAAAGGAGATCTCTTCCTATATTTAATCCACCACTATACTAAAAAAAAAATACTAAGGGAGAATTAAATCATGGGCTTTTCTCACCCAGGAGACAATTTGACCTTATGTGTCCTGAATGCCCTTAGTACAGGGCTGCAATATATGCAGGAAAAATATTGGGAAGACTTTTCATCTCTCTGATTGAATCTGAAGAAAAATTGTAGCTGGGAATTCAAGAGTCGGAGGGAAAGAAGGCAAGTGAATGAGGATAACTTGCTTGTTTCCTGGAAGACAGAACTCGGCACAAGACCTCATGCCTGGATGTGTCCAGATGTCTTTGGCTTACCCTCCTTCCTGGGAATCTTTTTTCAGTGTATAATAACATAACTTCAGTCCAAGGTTTAAGAGTTTATATATCTCTGATATCCCACAGTCCTGATGCTGAAGCCTGTCTCCCTTTGTATCAGAGTCAAATCATTTCAGAACAAGATGGGTCTGCTGAGGAAAACTGACACTGAAATATTTATAAAAATCACATTGTTCTGCTGCTATCTGCCACCCACTGCCTGATGCAGCAGTCTGTGAGGACCAGCACAATGACCCACTTTGTAGACATCTTTAGGGATTTAAATAGAATTGGGCAGCTATCTGTCTAAAGTCATATAACAAGAAAACTTAGTTGGAAGAAGAACATTATCTTCTCAACAGGGCAGCTAAATCTGTGTTTAAGCACTCAGTCAACTTCTGCCTCCAGAAACTGGAGACCTAGGTAGTGTTAGAAGTAGATGCTCTTGATTACTGTCCGAATCTTGAACTGAGAGCCCAAACACCCAGCTGAGACATGTTTCCCAGGGTTGCATTTAGCCCCATGGGTAGGCAGCTTTACCTGCCTGCACTTGCTATGTCTGTCACTTCAAACCTTGCTCAGGCTTTCTCACTCTAAATATTGGCATGCAGAGAAACAGAGACTTACACCACAAAGGTTTTAGAGACGTAAGAGTATTTCTCACTAGGATTACAAAAGAGATAAAGAGAGGGGTTTACTGTGCATTAGTAATAATATGGCCCTTCAGGGTCAGCCTGTACTCTGAAAACATTTTGATGAAATACTGCATACTGTCTAGCTAGCAGAGTAACAAGGTATGTTTGGGCAGGGGACCAGCATTTAAACCAAACTAGCCATTATATCTCTCCAACTATATGCTCCTGTTACCTACGTTAGCTAAAATACAGACTTAGAATAAAAGCTCCCCTGAGGCATAATGTTACATATGTACTAGGTATACATATTTTCTCTTGTAGCTATTTACATTTCCAAATGTTTGGTGTAGACAAGCAGCTTTTTACATCTACTGGCCTAAGTGATTTACTATACTAAAATCACCCATGCCCTCCTCTTCTCTCAACTACCATATATGAAACTGGTTTTTGTCAGAATAAAATTCCTGAACAAACTTTAAATCTTAACTTTTGTAGCTGTTACAAATAAAGTCAGTAATGTCTTGTACTGTTTTGGCTTTAAAGATTCCTTTTTAACTTTGCTCCCTTTTTCTTTGTGATTCCAAATTGACAGATGGAGTTCTCATGATGCTGAGATTTAAAATTAAAAGTCGTAAAAAAACTTATTCAAATTTTAAAACAAACCAATCCCAAACCTTCTGCCCTACACTCCTGTTCCTTTTTTCAATAATTGAAGAAATCTTTCTTTTTGCATGGAAATATTTGAAAAAAATTCACATTCTTATTTTCTGTTAAACAAATACTCTTCTTCTATTGCTTCTGCTCAATACATGAGCAATTAAATAGGAATATAAAGGGCAGGAAGAAGCAAATTAATACATTTTAAAAATCTTGATTCTTCTTTCTTATCAAACAAAAGCTAGAAGCTAATATTACACAAGGCAAAGTAAAATGGACCAAAGAACATCCACCCTTGATTTGTACTATATAATTATTTTCTTAAAGAAGTATTTATGGTTTCAGTGTTCAAGCTGAAAGATGAAAGGTTACGGAGACAAAACCTTATTAAAAATGTCCTGCATTATCATGACTGTTACACACCAGTTTGCCCCTTTAGTTTTAATGGTGGTTACCACGTCGCACTAGTCTGCATTGCCTGAATCTCTTCTAAGAGTACAGTAAAACTGCAAATACAGAGGCCCTTTTTTCACTTCATACTCCATCATAAGGTCTCATAAAGCCAGTAATGCTTTCCCCAGTTGTAATGGTTCACCACTGATTTTCATTACATATAAAAGTAGTCCTGCAGGTTTTAGACTTTTCTTTTTTCCCCTCAATGTTTTCATTAGTTGTTAAAGAACAATTTAATTTTCTGAAATTTAATCCATACAAATTTTAGGTGAATATGCTTTTAAGAAAATTTACTTATTCTGTGTTGACTTTCTCATTTCAATAAAGTCCTCTGAAACTGAATTCAAATGATTTTTTGTGGCACTTTATAAATGATTCTTAGAAATATTCCAAAGAAAAAGTCCAGAAAAGCAGAAAATTACGCCACTGGGTTCTTCCAAGCCTCCTACCTCTCTTGATAAATACTGCATCAAAGCTTACTCTATAAGGCAGTTTCCCCTGCTCTTGAGTGCTGTGGTTTTAGTTTGTTTTTAACAGTTTCTCAATTGAGTCTGCCAGCAGGCCCATGATCTATCCAGCAGTGATAACAGTGTGCAATACACGACTCTTCTCTACACAGCTTCCTGTGTCATAGCTCTCTCTGTGTGCTGTTGGGCAGAAATCCAGGCTTAGGGTTTTAGCCAACTCCAGATTTTAGGTACTATTACTGAACCATTAAAAAGCTTCTGAATTTCAATTCTTCAACAGCTTCAGCATAAAAGACTGAATACGCTATCTCCATCTTTCGAACTAGTCTGTTTCCCTCTATCTCCTCTAATAAATTACTGACAGACACAGATACCCCTCTTCTAAAGTTGCAGTATGCTCTGCTAATTATTTGTAAAACAAAATTGAAAAAGAAAAATATTACTTAATTATCACTATATTCTGCATAGCTTTAAAATTAGCACTGATTTGCATTGCAGCAGAACCTGATGGCCCCCACAGGGAGCAGGGTATTATTCTGCTTATTGCTGTAGTAACACAAAACAAGGATCAATCTCAGTCCTAAATAGCTATTAGCTGTGTCAGGCAAAAGGATTGTTCTACCTTGTTTAACAGATGAGGTACAAAAGTACAGAGATTAAACAATTTGCTCAAGAAAATCCATGGCAGAACTGAACCCAGTTCTCTTAAATCTGAGCCAGATGTCCAGTTCAGAAAATGCCCATTTGTCTTCCTTAAGATAAGTCACATTCTGTAAACATCTGTGTCTTATCTGCTGTCCCAGTGTACCCTGGCTCAGCAGAGATTTCCTGCAGCTATCAATAAGAAAACCTTTCATTTCTACTCTCTTCACACATGAAAACCTTGAAACTTCAGGACATTCAAAACTGTTGAAATTAAAAAAAAAAAAAAAAAAAAAAGTAGACTTTTGCAATTGCCATAGCCAGAGTTTAATGTCTGACAGAAAAACTGGCACAAACACAATTCACATTCACTGCTGTAAACAAGATGTAATGGTGCAGCCGTGCAGCAGCCGTGACTGTCACATATCATCATTGCTCTACTTCCATATAATTAATTCCTCATGAAAGGTAGCATTATAAGAAAATAATTCGATACAATGTCCCAACCAGTGTTTCTGCCTGGAAACAGCACATCACAGTCAGGAGAATGGTTTAACATCACTTCCCTTGCTCTGTACAAGAGCCAACAAGCTCTGTATCTATCAGCACCACAAACAGCCAACCTACAATAATGAGCTTACTGGAAATATCTTCAATGGAAACTAAACCTATAGTTTCAAGATATTTAGAAATTGAGAAGGGACAGACGAACTCACAAGAGAATATGGGATATTTGTACCACAGATACTTGTGAGCTAGTTTATATCTGTGTATATGTTAAGCAGTGGGTCTTACACCATCCTCAACAGAGAACATTATTGGTCAGGGTATTTAAGTGCTTTTAAAGAAAACCTGGACTGTGGGACCATTTTCTGAATTCATATTACCTGGAAGCTGACCTCCTCAAAGATGGGAAGGTCAATTATTTAAATTTGCTTATGTTATTTTGGAGAAAATCTTATTTGATACCTCAATATAAACAGGAACACCACTGTGTTTAAAATTTGCTTCTTTGAGAGTGATGTATTAAAATAGCTTGGTCAGAAATAAAAACATCAACAGAGCTACACTGCTACTTCTACAAGTGGTCGTATATTTCTCTGTGCTCAGCACAGTACTGAATAATCTATACGCATCCTAAAAGGCCCCAGGGTGTCAGAGGGTTGAGACATGAAATATCTGATTAATAAGGTCAGTTTGTTCAATCCTTTCCTTCTCAGGTCATAGAAGAGGAAAAAGTGATCCTTTCAGACCTGTAGGGTTTTGTGTAAAATTTCTAAATCGAAGTGTAGTAAATCAGATTTGAATCCTTCCTAGCTGAAAGGAAGTTTTACTGCAAGTCATTCTGGACTGTGGCATTTAACAGGGAAAGTGTACCTGAAAGAACTGAAAAATTCAGTGGACAGTATAGCAAACAGATACAAGCACAACACCGTGATTTCTTTTGTGAGCCACAGGGAAGAACAGAAAGGGACATCCTTCTGCTGCTATTAATGACAGACTATTCCCCCAGAAAGTTAAGACATCTTAAAAAAATGTTTAGAGTATGGTCATGGTTCCTTGTGCAAAGCCATGTTAGGAATTTCCATGCATCTCTGAAAAAAAAAAAACACATTATACTTAATTGTGCTGCACAGTTTAATTAACTTAGGTGCAACCTTAAGAACTAGAGGGTCCTGTTTTTCATCTTTGCAGTTATCTCTAACAGCTCAGACAGCAGGATGGTCTGAAAGTTAAAACACTCCATGGGAAGGAGAAAAGTGCCTCGAGCAGAAGCTGAATTTGAATCTCAACCTTCATTACCCCAGCTCACACTGGCACTGTGATCCACTGGGGAGGGAGCCCCACACTGCTGTGTCTCACACCTCCATGAAGGAAATGTTTTAAAAGGTCATTCCCAACCTCTGGGAGTCTAATGTATTTCTTAACTATTTTTAATGTGTATGTGTTATTATTAAAAGGGAGAAAACCAGACAAAATATAGCAATGCATTTGCCTAATTTATCAGTGCAGAAAACGCAACATTTCCTAATCATGAAGTAAGAAATTTACAAGTATGTGTATATTACAAATTGGATTCAGTAATAAACACTAATGCAGAATCCTGTTTGACTGCATAGTACTGGATTGTGCATCATTCATTTTATGGCTAAAAGAAATAAAATTGAATATTGTTTTCTGATTTCTACAACTCAGTCAAATGTATATAAACCTTTACCAGCAAAAATGATGGGAAAACCTGTTTTATCTTCTACAAAATATTATAGAATTGTGGAAACATTCTGTACTTCACCTATTACTTTGTACAATTAATACTTTTATTTCCTTTTTTACTTTTCTCCAGTGTCTTTCAACTACGGTTAGAATTGTAATGTGACCTCTCTTAAGATAGCTTGTACTTAATAAAAAAGAGCTAAGTAAGCAAAAATTTCTAAACAAGCTGTTCAGATAAGGTCCAGAAGGGTCATAAAGGCACTGCATAGCTCATCATCCAAATTTACTTCTCACAATATATTCAATAATATTCTCCTTTTGCCTTGATATGTAGAAGATGCAAAAACAAAAAATTCCTAATATTTTATTCTTTGGAGTGATAGCAAACCATTTTGCTGATTCTTTCCTACATACTCTGTAGAAGATTGCTCCTCTACACAGGATCTTGCCAGAAACAAGATCTTGGCTTACTTAATGTTATGGGAAGTAAGCTGTGATTCTCACTTCTGCTTGTAAATTCACAGAAAAGGATGATTGAAGGAAAATAAAAATGTCTTATCTTTTTCAGCTTATAACTGGGTTTCACTGGCCTTGTTTACAGTAGAAATGCCACTGAGGCTGAAATATGAGTTCAGTTTTGGAAATGTGGAAGTTACGGTCCAGGAGATTTCTCTGTTGCAAAAGACCGTGCCCTTCAAACTCCCTGTAGGAAACCAGACTTAAAAATTGAGTGCTTAACATTTAAAGATACAGTGGGTAAATAAATTTGGACTTTAAAAAGCTGTGCATATTTCCATGTAATATTAGGAGCGATACATCTTCAATGAAAAGTGATTGTCCATGAATATAAGGTAATATGAATTTCTCTTGATGCCAATTTTCTCTGAAGCCATAAAATCTCTATCAAATGCCAACAAGCAAAGAAAGCTCCTTGCTAAATGTCAAGCAAATGGTCAAGTAAGCACAATCTGATGAGGCTGTTGAGTATATGGTGCAATGCAACCATTTGGAACCAACTAAAACCAGCAATGTAAAATGGTATGCAATTACATACATAAATGCATGTAAATACTGAAACCAGCTAGCTCCCAAAGTTACTTATTTTAGTATTTATATGGTTTTAAATAGTGTTACTACTGTTTTTTCATTGAATTGTCACATCTCTGGCAGTTATATGAGAAGCTATTAATGTCAAACAGGTCTAATATACCATTAAAAAAATCTATCTGCATAAAAAAGTGACACTTTTAAAATTCTTTATTTTTTTTCCTTCCTATAACCATTCATCATTCATTCCTCTCGTCAACACTTGACCCTTTATGCCACACTTCCTTGCACTCAGTGTCTTCATCTTGACCAGTGATATTAAGTCTCAATGAATTCTTCTGTCTGAGACAAAGAAAGAAAATAAAATGCACATGAGCTGGATTGCAGCTTCCTGAAATTCCAACACTGTCCATGCTAACTCAAAGATAAGAAAAGAGTTCAGCAAAAACAAGGGCTTTGTTTTTCATTATATTCCTAGATTGATGTTTGTCTTTGATGATAAAGACAATCTCGCTTTCCATTCTTATTCACCCTTTGACTTGTTCTGCCCCTCAATCTTTTTATTGCAAAGATGAATACAACATGTTAATTGAGGCCACCATCCACAAAATTCATTAAATTTTATGCCAGCAAGTTGAAAGCTTCTCCTAAGCTTCATGTGAAAGTGTCCATATTTCATTACCAAATCACCCAGTTCTTAATGTGCAACTTCTTGTGCTATCCATTCCTACTATTCATTACTTTGCATTATTTTGTGAAATCCTGTATGTATAAAAAATATATATAAAATCTGTCTATAAAATCATTGCAGAGATCATGAGCTGTCTCTAGATGAGGAAATACTGAAGGACAATCAAAGCAGTTTCGTAGAGCAAAACAGCAGATGACAATGACAGTGGTGAGGGGCTTGGAACACAAACCCTGTGAGGAACGACTGAGGGAGCTGGGAATGTTCAGCCTGGAGAAAAGGAGACTCAGGGGTGACCTTATCACTCTCTACAACTTCCTGAAAGGTGGCTGTACTCAGGGGGGGGTTGGTCTCTTTCTCCAGGCAGAAAGACAGGACACAGTCTTAAGCTGTGCCAAGGGAAATATAGATTGGATATTAGAAAAAAGTTTTTTACAGAAAGAGTGATAAAGTACTGGAATTGTCTGCCCATGGAGGTAGTGGAGTCACCAACTTTGGATGTGTTTAAAAAAAGACTGGATGCAGCACTTGGTGCCATGGTTTTAGTTGAGGTGTAAGGGCATCTTCTTCTGTAAGTACATCTTCAATGTACTCACAATTGTTTTTTTTAAATTTTTAATTAAATTTAATTCTTTTTAATTTTTTTAATTTTTAATTTTTTACAATGTACACAATTCTAATTCGATCTAATTCCTCTCAACAGACATTTATCACACATTCTTGAATATGCAAAAAAAAATTCCTTAATAAGTATGTCTGACAAGTAAAGTAGATTTGGAATTATCAAAGACTGAAAATGGCTACCCTTATCTAAAAGTTAGGTTTTCATATAACAAGCATAAATTTCTAAGATTCAGAAAACCATAGTTTTGAAAAATTCTAGCAAGAATTTTTAGACTAGAAAATTAAAAGGAAAACCATTTTCAGAAAAATTAATTTGGTAGTGACAAGTGGCATTTATAATTGATAAACTAGAGCAAGATACAAACTAAACTTCTATATGCTTGTTTTCATGGTTTCTCTTGATTTTTGCCCCTGTTTTCTAAAGTGGTTTTTTGTAGTTTTTTGTTGGTTGGTTGGTTGGTTGGTTGGTTGGTTGGTTTTGCTTTCCTTAAATAAGTTGAAATGGGCTTTGTATTTTACATGTAGGATCATTCAAATGGGAAAAAACCCCAACCAACTAACAAGCCAAAAGCACCTCACATTAATATGTTTTATGCTAAACTGCAAAGGGTTTTAAAAATGTTCATTTATGCACACAGTGTGGTTTAAAACCCTTCTATTTTGCTGATAGACTTTTCAGAATTAAATCCAGTAGCTCTACGATTGGGTTTAGAAACAAAAAACACATCTCATATTTGGATGGAAATTTACCTCTGAGATGATTCCACAGAAAAAAACACAGAAACATACACAATTTTGAGTGACTGGCTTCTGCAGATCATCTCATAACACCAGTGTCACAGAGCCTTTCCATAAAAAGCAATCTGCTTCTATGTTATGATCATTAATACTGCTGGGGGTGGTTACATGAATTGCAGAGAGCTTTTGCTTAACAGTCTCGGAACTGTGACTGATATGACTAATTTGTAGGCTTAAAAGAAGTTGATCAATATTTTAAAGAATTTTTAATTTGTTCAAACTTTCAATTAAACTTTGCTATTAGAAGTGTTTTTAAAGGTAACTGTACAATTTAATGTATTTTTCCAGGTATGTTTTACACTAGTCATTATTTAATATCAAATCTATATAAACCTTGGAATATATTATTTTACGGTATTATAGCTTTCTCTGCATCATTAAACTGTGACAATAGACCAGGAGCAATTTCAAAACTGTCATTTTATCAAGTTCATGCTTTGCTTTTTGAATATTCCACCTAATTTTAGTGATGCATGCATGTCTAGGATTATCAGGGGAAAAATAGCACATCAAAATCACATTAATGGATTTGTCCACATGATTTTATAAAGTTAGAAATAAAATGCTATTGCTTATTAGCACTATCACATAAACATTTGGTGAGGAATGCTCCTTCCAGGGGGCTAAAATGACAGAAGACCTCTTCCAATTTCAATAATTCTAAACAAATAGGAATTTTCAGCTTCTTACCTAAGTTCAACTTGCTTTAAGTAGTGATTAAGGACCAATAAAATTATGTGGTTTCAAAGAGTGGGCAGTAGAGAACCCAGTGTGCAGATTAAATACTGGAGGAAATAAGGGGCAGGAGGAATAAACACAACAGCAATACAGTTTTATATATGGTCAGAAGTGAGTAAATATAAATCTGTTTTGAAGTGAAGGGCTGTATAATATCACCATTAACCTAAGCACATGTAAACTATTTCTGAGCCATATGGGAAACAGAGAGCCTAAGAGCCTCAGTCATACTGAAGAGATGTGGTGCTCTTTATTTTCTGTAACTACAGAATATGAAATGTGAGTGCCTCACTAGGAGATTACTAAATTGAATTATCATTTTTTACCTAAAATAAGAAGGTGTCCATACCTGTTCTTCATAAAAAGTGAAAGTCTGTCAATGTTCCAAATCTACAGGATATACCCAGCTACTGAAGAATTCTCATGAAGTGAGAAACAAAATCCGGTTAGCATTTATAACTGTACTTAGGTTCATTATTCCACATCTGGTTACTCTGGAATAGACAGAAGCAGATAAAAGACAACAAAAACTTGTCTAAAAATATATATGTTAAGACAGCACATTAAAGCCTAAGCACTGCACAAAAATAGAGATCCAGCACAATACATATTCTGTTTGTTAATTCACTCATCAAGCCTTTGTCCACAGTTTAAAATTCCTAAACTAGAGTGTAGATAACACAGCTGGTAATGTTTAATTAAAATATTTCTTCTGCTTTGGTGAAACTTAATTCTCTATTGAATCATATTCAGAAACATCTCCTTTGCTGAGAAACAATCAGGAAAGGCAGGATTCCCAAGTGTTCACGCAGTTCTCCATACCTAGGAAAATATCAGAGATTATCTCAGTTTTATTGTCAGGAAGTACCACCACAGAAGCAAAAGACTTCAAAGCAGAATAATTACGGAAGTTATTCTTTTCCTCATGAGCCCCCTTCAGAAGGATGTGCTCAAGTTATTGTAGAACTACAAACACCACTGGGAAAAGAATAGAAAATAACCAAGTTTTGCACATTTTAAAAGAATCAGAAACTTTAGTAACTTAATTTGGGTAACTAACAGAACTGGAACTGAACAGATTCTATGATGTTACTCAGATATTCACAAGTTTGCCAAACTTCCCATTCACTACTTGCTAACATTCAAAGAGAGGACTTTTTGCACATATAGTTGAAGGTGAGCCTTTGTGAAAATCTGTTGAAAGCAGAAAATACGACCCTGCATAACAGAGCCCAAAGAGTAGAAAAAAAGGTTTCTGAACATTACAGGATAGACTTTGATCATCCAACAATATTTGCACAGCACTGGAAACTAGTGCAATCAGAGTTTAACCTCTTCCAAAAATTTTCTGAGTTGTGTGAGGTGTTCTTCTAGCAGTGAAAACCTTGGTCATCTCTTGTTCACTTAATAGCAAGAAAAAGGCCAGCATTGTCTGCTTTTCAAAACCTGCAAGTGTTTTGACATGTTAGCTCTCACAAATATAAGCAGCACAGAAATTACCTTCTCTCTATGTGGCTCCTTAACACTACAGCAAATTACTGCTGCAAAATGATTTAGCAGTAGAGCTCTCCAGAGAGAGCACCTAGTAAGAAAGACAGAAAATGCAGCAGAAGCCTAGAAACCCTAAAAACAAATAAGATTTGAAGTCTTTGTAAGATCAAACTCAATGTTATATCAGATCCAAACAACATTTGTGTAATAGTCTTCTCAAAATATATGAAAAATGAGCTGCGAGTTTAATTTTCTTTCCAACTCAATCTTAAGTATCATAATTCTGGTTCTTGTGTGAAGAGCGTAGCAAACTAACACCTATCTTTAAAAAAGGCCTTGAATATGACCTCGAAAAAGACCTTGCAACTAATGCTGTTTCCAGTCCGTAAACAGCAACCTACAAAACATCTTGACTTGAAAAAGCATAGTGATTTAGAAACTGTTTAAGAAGCTACAGAAAACTGTCAGAGCAAAGAAACAGATGCAAAGGAGTAGGTGGTAATCACTTAATTTATGCATTATAACCTTCAACCAGTACTGCTTGAGCTTCTTAAAATGCAAACAAAGTTGTTTTCAAAGAGCAGTCAAGTCCTTGATAATGATTCCCTTTTGTTCCTACTGTCATTTTCCAGGTCGATATTGTCCATAAGCTGCAAGTTGGTTCTCTATCTTCTTCACCAGCTACATGTCATTTTCTGAATTACATCCATGTCCCACTAGCCAGTTCACAGATGAAATCCTGTCAAACGTGTGGTGAGGATGTTTGAAGTAAAATCAACGTAAGAAAATATCTTTATCACGAATATAATTTTTTAAGAAAACTATCTATACACTAGCATAAACTAGGCTAGTAAAAATATATTATTGCCTGCAATGTTTTATCTTTGCAGCAGAAAACTCAGATTTGTTTAAAAAGTATGCAGACTTAGTGTACTGAGTCTAGCTGAGCTGGAGTTCATTTTCTCTTAGCAGCCCTCACACTGTACTTTGCTTTGCATAAGTAGCTGTAGAGGTGCTAATACCACACCAGCTTTTTGGCTACTGCTGAGCAGCACTGGCAGCAGCAGCAATGTCTCTCCAAGATCCTGGGAGGGGGCACAAGTCCAACTGACTCAAATTAACCAAAGGGACGTTCCATGCTGTATGAATACATATCAGCTCAGATACAAAAGCAAAGGGAGAGAGGAGGAATGGGGAGCATTCTCATTTTACAGCATTTGCCTTCCAGAGCAACCACTACATGTGTTGAAGCCCTGCTTCCTGGGGAGTGTCTGAACATCACTCACAGTTGCAAAGTAGAGGATTTTTTGTTTGTTTTCCCTTTGCTTATGTGCACAGACTTTCATTTTATTTTCTTGCTTTAGTAAACTCTCTTGTCTCAACTTGCTAATTGTTTTCCATCTTATTTTTCTCTCCCCTGTCCCACTGGAAAGGGAAGAAAGCACAGCTTGCTGTGCACCTGGTATCCAGCCAAGGTCAACCCTAAAGTCCTTGTTGGCACTCGATGCAAAGCATGAGGGAGGAATCAAAAATACTGTAGTGGGATTCCAGGCACCTACTAGAGCAGCTCTCTCAGCAGCTGCACAGGGGAGAGAAAATATAATGGAGAGTCCACAAGCTGAGATAAAGACTGGGAGGGGTCACTCATCAAACACTGTTGTGGGCAAAACAAGCTCAAATTAGAGACATGAAATGAATTTTTTACTAACAAGATCAGAACAGAATAATGAGGAGTAAAATAGGATCCTAAAAAGACGATCCTCCCACCCATCCCTCCTTCTTAGCACCACCTCCTTCCCCAGAGGCACAGGGAGATTGGAAATGGGGGTGCTGGTCAGTTCATCACCTGAGGCTTCTCCTGCTGCTCAGGGACGGGAGTCCTTCCCCTGCTGCGCTGTGAGATCTCTCCCACAAGAAACAGTTCTCCCTGGAGTTGTCCAACATGCAACTGATTATGGCTCTCTGGGATCTGCTGTTTAGCTTGTTCTCACCATATGATTCTCATCACCCACTCATCCAGTCCACATTTCCTGAGTTTGCCTATAAAGATGTGACAGGCAGTGTCAAAAGCCTTGCTGAAGGTAGACAATATCCACTGCTCTTCCCTCATCCATCCAGGAAATTGCTTAATGTAGAAAGCAATCAGGTGTGATTTACCTTTTGTGAATCCATGCTGACTACTCCTTATCAACTTCTTGTTATCCATGCTAGAGATGGTCTCCAGAATGAGGTAAACCATCAGCTTCCCAGAGACTGAAGTGAGGAACTGGAATTACAAGCAATATCTGGTCATGCAAGTACTCCATAGTTAATGTGATCATTGCTTATCTTCAAGTTAGAATATTAGTCCATACATGTGTCTGGAAGTTCTGTCATTTACATTTTCTTCTTTAGAAGAGGTATTAGGCTGACATCTTTCTTTGCTCAAACACCTCCCTTTCCTCCCTGGAAAGCCTTTCTGTAAAATGTGAATATTTTAATGAGTTCATTTCTCTGAGTGGATATGAAAATATGTTTTGTGTCTCCTTAAGCCTCTATAGTTAAAACTACCTAGATATCCTGAATTAAACTTTGGGAAATACCTATCTTAAATCTTCAAAGCATAAAGGAGTATAACAGTTGCCATATGTAATTCTAGAAATATATCCAGATTCTCTGTTTATACTATGGAATAGCACAGAGGCCTATAGCCTAAACATAACACAAAGAACTGTCTTTTAAATCAGGGTGCATCTCAATCGACCAACCAGCTTCAAGTGTCTCTAAAAGGTGGTGAATAGAAAGAAAGGAAATTAGTTATTTTTGAGACATAAGTGAAGCAAAGCAAAAAAAAACCTTCTCAGATTTCACTTTCTATTCAGTGCCAAAGTACAATACCTCTGCTAATCAAATGATATTCATAAAGTGAAATGTAACTTTTGATTGCTCTACCACAGGAATGAGAATTTCTCTAATTTTTGGGCTGTAGATGCATTATGCTGAGCATGACAATAGAAGTCTAATGATAAACACTTGCACCTTAAGAAAAAAATATTCTAAAACTGCTGGGATGTCTCAAGCTTTCTCCAGGTAGTATGTCATCCCCAAAAAAGCTAAGAGCAAGGTAATTACATCACCGGTCATGAGAGCACAGGACAGAGGCTCTCTTTATTTCGAATCATCTTTATTAGAAAAATAACAGTTTCTTTAATTTAGTTAAGAGTTAAAAACCCAAAACAACTGAGGAATGGAAGCAACTATATAAAGAAAACCTAAGACAAGAAAAGGTAATTTTAGTTTACAAGATATTTCTTTTTGTATTGAGTTCTGTACCTTATCAATCCTGTGAGACTGAAAGCAGACTTCCCCACCCTGATAACAATTTTTCGTGTGTTATTTAAAGACGGACACTCCTCATGCAGCAGAGAGCAACAATGAGAACATTACCTGTTTGTTCTTTCCCTTCACAGGAATTTCCATTTTTTGTTTTGTTCATTGTTTATAAAACTTCCCATCTTCTATAACTGATGGCAGTGTTTCACATAGTAACATTGTCATTTTAAGTAATATGCTTCCTATTTTGATAGGTAGACAAACAAGTATTCATTTTCTTAAAGCCCATTTCAAAAAGATATATATTAAAAAAATTCTTGACAGACTTACAATTTTAGAATCACTTGACTGGACTCATTTCCTTACTGTTATGACTACAAAAACAAAAAAAGAAATAGCACATTATGAAATTGGGGGTTAGGCCCTTATAAGAAGGAACTTCATCGGCATTTATTTTAGGGAAACTCATCATAATAAAAGTTTTGAAAACACCAGCTGAAATTACTGGCTTTTCTTGACCTAAGTATCTTATGATAAGTAAGCATCACATCAAAAAAGTAAACTATTTCTCTGAGATTACATAAAATAAAAAGTACTGCAACAGAGAGACATAACTTCAGTTAATAGAATTTTCTTACAACTGCTGATTTTGCAAATACAAACCTTGGCTAAAACATAAAATGACATTTCCCATTAAAATAATAGTTTTATTTTAGATAGGCTAAATAGTTTTAATTAATAAACATAATATTTGAAGACATTCAAATGAGAATTTTACTGAAATAGTTATGAAAGTAGCACTCAGTTTTCTGGCTTTAGGATGTGCTACTCATTCTGAATAGCAACTGAGTAATTAAAAGTGGTGGCTTATGAAGATATTTTCACAGAATGGAGAAAAAGCAAGAACAGATCAGTTCTGTGCAAGACCTGAAATGATCACATTTTGGGTACATGTTTAGCTTCATCTTAATTATGGATTTATTTATATAACTGAGAGAATACCAAGCTTCAGTTTCAAATTCAGGAGGAATAGGGAAAAGTAGTCAGCATATTCACAAAACTTAAACCCTCCTTGTCACTAAAAGCCGCTTGTTTCCTTTGAACTGTCAATTGAGGGAGCATCAACACGTTAGCTCTCTCAAAATGAAATTCAGGTCACCAATTTCAAATCCTATTTTAAGAAAATGTCTTGGAATTTGCTGGAAGTTCATCCATATCTTTCTCACTTTGTTTGTACTATTCTATTTCCTTCCACACAATCTCTGAATTTTAAGTGCCCAAAATCCTTTATGGGGGAGGTTTGTCATTTGAAGATTAAGGCTTTGAAATCTCTGTGCATAACCTGACATACAAAACCAGTTTCCTGGATATACCCTCCTATATCTGAATTAAAACATTATTGATGCCTTAAGATTTTAGCTTTTATATTTTTCAGGTGCTGTACTGCATTACTGTATAACTCTGACCTCCATCTAGAGTGTTTACAAGCTCTCTTCATGTTATGGTCACACAGAACAATCCTTCCAGGCCTGAGAACCAAGGACACCCTCTGCCTCAGGCCCAAAATGTAAAAACAAAAGTGAATTGAGGGGGTGAAAGCAAACTGGGGGAATATAGCTACATGACCTGAAGCTATAATTGAATGATTAACCTCTGATATGCAAGTAGACCAAACTTATATCTGTCTGGAAAACTCATGACCATTGTCCATCTTGGGTGTAGCCTCTGGAAGGCTTTTGACTGCCCAAGGTGTATCTGTTGAAAGCCTTTACTAAATACCCACTTTATTCTCTAACTCTGTCTAGCCTCTGTTATAGGTAGCCACTCCAAGGCACCAATCCAATATATCCCTCAAGCTTTAATTATTCACAGTTTTTCATCACTTCACTGAAAAAAAAATATTCTGGTAACATCAACAATTTACTGTTTAAGGGCAAAGTCTGCATCATTGCACTAGAAATTTGAGTAATAAATAGCCTTATGAAAAATACACTGCCAGCAGTCCATTCTCCAGAGAAGAATCACAGCTTCTTTATTCCTGACTTTGTTGTTACTATTTAATATTGAGAGAAATTCCCTTAGTTTTCCCACTACAGAAATATAAAGATAAGTAGTCATGTGTAACTTCTTCATTATGTGAAAAAACTAAAGAAGCAAAATCTTTTTGCAAATACTTTTTCTACATACTTTTCCTGAAAGCAAACAAGGTTAGCTAGCTTAACCAGTTTTCTGCATACTTGAACAATCAGAAAAAGAAGACACACACATGCACAAAACCAAAACAGAACAAAAATCCTCAACCAATCAGCCAATCAAACAAAAAAGTAACACAAAAACCACACAGAACTTCCCAATCAACTATTTTTCTGTCTTGCTAAACAGTCTACTGTAAGTCAGTATAGTATGCTATTTTTCTTAGGTCCAGAAGAGAAAAATTAATGCATAGAAGGAGTAACATAAAGAGGAGACATACAGAAAGGAAAAAAAAATACAGTGAAAGAAGTAAGGAAACAATAGAGAAAATTTGCAAAAGGAAACAAAATTATTGGAAGGTAGATATGTCAGTCAGAAATAAAATCAGAAACTGTGACACTCTAGAACCTAAGGAGTCTTTGCAGCAGCAGAAATACATTGAGTTATTCTCAGCTTGGATATTCTAGGTCAGGGGAAACAAACAGACACTAGTTTGTCAGGAATATTGTTCAATAACATGCTTTAAGGCGTGTAATTGTCTATATCTTAATAAGTCAGTGTGTTTATGGAGGTAAAAAGAAAGCATATGAAGCATCCTGAAGCATTTCCTTCTTTTCTAGACAAATTAGAATTTGTATTTTCCCCTTAGCAGAGAGACATAGTGATTGCAAGGTGATTAGGACATTTTTAGAAGACCCCAATGACCCTGCCACAGTCATTTATTCAAAATACTTAACTCAAAGCCTGAATCTAGAGCTATAGAAAGTAAAGAATATAGAATACAATTATGATCCTACTGTGAAAATGAGAGAAAATATTGTCCATTAGACTAAATATTTAATCTTTCCACCACCAAACGTATTTTTTCTCCATAATTCAAATACAGATTTTTAAGTGAAATAATGTTCAGATTCAGCAAGAAGTCATATATTCTTTCTGCTTCCTGAAACTGATCTTGTACTTGTTCTTAAATGTTCCCATTTATATGGTTTCTGGCTTGGAAATTGTAACGTCCTTACTACACCATTCATTGTTTTTCGAAACTACACACTCAAGTAATCTTTATGTAAATAAATTCATAATTAATGAAAAAATTATTTAAAGTATCAAAATCCCCATAATGGAATTAATGCCTTATGTGCACTTGTACAAAGCTGCTGTTTTTCTGAGCAAATATGAAGTGTTTAAAGGCAGTCACATAGAATATTTTTAGAATTGATTTTGACTTCAAATACATATTGCTGCAAACCATAGAAAATGATTTCTTTTAAGAATTGCTTTCAGCTGCTTTTTAGTACCTGAAAAATGTGGGGCTTTTCGTTTGGTTGGTTTTTTTGTGGGTTTTTTGGTGGCTTTTTTTGTTTTGTTTATTTGTTTGTTTGTTTGTTTGTTTGTTTGTGTTGGTGTTGGGTTTTGGTTGGTTGGTTGTTTTTTGGGGGTTTTTTTTGTTTGTTTGTTTGTTTTGGGTTTTTTTCTGCCTAATCAGGAAGCTATCAATTCCTGTGCTGCCTTAGGCACTTCCTGCAAATACACCCTTCTAAAACCATTATTCTGATGACCAAGAAGTTAATCAGCTGTTGACAATGTGTGAACTGCCACTGCTTTCTGAGCTTTTTCTATGTGGTTTTTTTTTTTTTTCCCATAGAGAGCTTTATCAGGACAGAGAAATAGCGGCCAGGTACAGCAGTGGAGGCACAGAGAAAAAGAGACAGTGTCAAGAGAAGAGGAGTATGGCCATGGGAACTTAAGAAAGAAGGCACTGGTTTATGCCCACAGCTATAAAACATCTACTGATGATTGCAGGGGTTTTGTTGTGGGTCTTTGGGCGTTTTGTCTTTTGTAAAGAAGAAAACCCAGAATCAGTCAAAAGCAGCTCTCAAGTGTGACAAAGAAAAAAATAAATAGCATATAAAAAAGTAAAAGACATAAAATTCTCATATAACCTGGAGCTATATACCAATGAAGTACAAGATAGCTGTAAAAGCATGCTAGGAAATATAAAAGTGACCCCAAGTAGAAGCTAAGTATATACGAAGAAAATCACAACCATAAGACACATCATATTCCTCACAGGAAAGTACTCCAGAGACTGCTGACCTACAGTTCTGCCCTTTCCAGCAGTCTGAAGTTAGCAACGAACGACTGAAACATGCTATATTTTCACCATTGCTAAATGTCTGATTTTATTTGTGTGCCTGCCACCATTTCCATTTCAATGTAACCAATACAGGTATCCTATTAAAAATATTAACTTCTGTCACCGAAATTTGTCTGCATTTAAAGGCAAAGTTTCTAACAACTAACCGCATGAAATATTTTCAGTTTATGCCCTACTTAAATAGAGATACATATATTTCTCCCTTGAGAAAAAACCTTGAAGGCTTTTATTACACATTTTCACAACTTCATAAAACACGGTATTGCCTAATTTATGCAAAATTCATAGTCCTACATTTCTTAAAAAAAAAAAAAAACAAACAAAAACCAAAAACATAGGGGGTTGAAATAGAGCATATTTAAAGTCCCTTCCATGCCAAACTATTTCATGATTCTAAGTTTTCTTTGATTAACAGTGAATATATGTGGTATACTAAGAGGCAAAATTTCTCTTTGTAAATGGAATCAGTTGCCCAGCAGCAGAATGTACAAGAAGCAGCTTAGAAGCTACAGCAAGTAGCTCCTGTATTCCAGAGGCAAATGGCACTTTTGAATTCTGCAAATACTACTACAAAAAACCTTATTGAAAAGTCAGAGAGAGAACTCTCAATACATCTTTTGACTTTATGAAAAATAATTTCATTTTATTCTCCCCAGAAGAAAGAGGGTGTATTTGTTTTTATTTCTTTCTTAGAAATGCCATTTCTGTCTAGAAAAATGCTAGTGTCATGAGAAACAAAATAAAAATAACTACTCAAGGATAGAAAAAATATTCTACTTATTTTAAATGCTTATTTTTGCTGACAGTTTAATGTCAGTATATAGCAGGTTGTGCTTAAAATGAAATTATTATCATAAGAAAAAATATTATAACAGAGTTTGAGGAAAAAGTGGAATTCTTACATGTTTTACAGGTGAAGCATGTTTTCAGGGGGAGATGGAATGAAAAAGAAAAATACAGTATTTAAGAAAATTTTTTATGAAGTAAAAACAATTTGTAATTTCCATTGCAAGTGCCACCAAGATGACAGAATTTCAAATATTTCCCAATTTTTAAATTTTGTTTTGAGAAATATTCTTCATGTGCTATCCTAAGAGAAAGAAAATATCACTGAATCATAAGGGACATTTAGAATCCTATGTAGTGTGAAATAACTCTTATATGTAGTGTTCTATAAGTAACTCGTTCTACTCAATTTACTTTTATTCAAGGTAAACATTTTTTTTTCAGCTTTACCTAAAACTTGGCTTCTGAGTACTTTAGTTAACTTCTGAACATGCTGCAACTTCTACTTAGGGAATAGGATTCGCATGAAAATGAAAGCTTGCATTCAGGTTTATCTTGTCTTCAGAATTAGAGTGGGAGGGAGTATTCCACCCACGTGAGCCAAGCAACAGAACAGCATTTCCTCTGCAGCTGGGGTTTGGTTTATTGCCAAGGAGCTCTGGGAAGGGCACCTAACCAAGCACCCTGCTGTTGCAGTGCATAGTCCACTGACAATGATCTCTTTCTGTCGCGCCAGGGCCGCAGCTGTCAGAGTCAGCCAACACAGCACAGAAGAGGGCCAGAAGCTCAGCCAAGTGTGGTGAGCGCAGTCTGGACAACGGCAGTGACTTGCCACAGTGCACAGTCCCCAGTACCAACCCTGAAGAACCAGACCCTGGCCCATCTAAGGCCTCCACCCAGTGTGAGCTCTTGAGGGAAAACACACATCTGGGGCTGGAGGGTTGCCCGGTGCCCTTTGCTGGTTCTGGCACAAGGTAGGGACACTCCTCTCCCATGGAAAGTGTGCGCTGTTAGAAACTGTTGTGTCAAGGAAATGAACTCCAGGAGGGACACCGTGGTCTGCGCAGCATTTAAGATGTAGTAAAGAAAGGCTGAAAGAAAAGCTGTGGATATTGTTAATCTTGAGTTTAGCAAGGCTTTCAACACCGTCTGTCATAACATTTTTATAGGGAAGTAGATCAAGTATGAGTCAGAGAAGCTGAAGAGCTGTTGAACTCAAAGTGCTGTGATCAGCAGCACGGAGTTCAGCTGGAGGCCAGTAACTAGTGCTGTACTCCAAGGATGCAAGGGCCAGTGCTGCCTGGTGTCTTCACTGGTAACCTGGATGACAGCACAAACTGCAACCTCAGAAAGTTTGCAGGTGACACAAAACTGGATCCCATAAACAAACTTTGTACTACAGTAACAGAAGGGTTAGGTTACGTATAAGACCACTGTGGATTTTGAGTCTTGTGTTATTTCAACATAGGGACACTTTGTTTTTTCTTTTACCTGTGGAATTTATGTGTGCACAGCAACACAATTGTACCTATTATTCATGCGCTACATTTTGTTCGGCAAAGGAATTCACAATCAAATTATCCCTAGAAAAATACTGTCACTAAGATTTTTTTTAACTCTTGCATCTTGAAAAATATTAAATTGAAGAGTAAAAACTTTGATATAATAACAATTAATACATATTTTCTAACTAATCTCACCTGCCTATTTTTTTTTCCTTATGATGTAGACTATCGTCTGGGTTCTATCCACTTTCAATCTTCCCAGGTTATTTTTTTTTTCTGAAAAATCTACACATTCTTTGAAATCTAACATGCCCTCCTCTAAGTTCCTTCATGCAATGGCTGTTTCATGATTTGAAGGTGCTACAGCACATATTATATATCTGCTGATCACCAAAAAAAAAATATTTTTTTTATCTTTTAATCCCTAATTTAGAGTGAGAGTGAGAAGAGTGAGAAACAAAAAGAGAGAAATAAATTAAATATGAAGCCTAATACAAAATTATTCGTTTGAAACAAAGGTTTCCACAGGTGAAAATAACAATTAAATTTACTCAAGAATTAGAAACGAAAAGAAGATTAAAGGAAAATAAGTTATGATGCAGCCCCAGACAGCAATTAAGCCACACAGGTAGTGGGATAGAGGAAAGGATGTGAAGACTAAAAGTAAGAAAACTCATGAGCTGAGATAATAACAGTAAAATAATGATAATGATAACAAATGAAAACCCAAGAAAGACAAATTATACAAAAGAAAAACATTTTTTTCATTATCAACTGACCAAGGTCCAGCTTGTTCCCAAGCACTGCTCCCCACAGTCTACCTTTCCTCTCAGTTTATATGGTGAATATATATATGGCATGGAATATCCTTTTGATCAAATGGAGTCAGCTGTCCAGCTGTGTCCCCTCCCTACTCCTTATCCACTCACTGCCAGAGCAGGATGAGAAAGACAAAATTGTGATTTAGTGTAAGCACTGCTCAGTAACAACCAAAAATCAGTGTCTTGTCAACATTGCTCTCATCTTCTCTCTGCAACACAGCACTGTACTACCTGCTAGGAAGAAAATTGATCCAAACCCAGATGAAACCAGGCAAGGAAGAAAAACAATGTTCCTTTTGTTTGTGTTGTTGTTACTGTTTGGTTTGGTTTGGTGTGAGGCATCAGCAGTGCCTTTAAGAAAGACTATTTAAGCTGGAAGTTTGAAGTAAAAAATAAGATAAATTTTGGTGCTTTTCTCTGGCAGCACACTACTGGTGTTCATCACTAGCACTTCAACTGCTCTTGTGGACAGACCCATATTTTTTGCATATGAAAGAGGAGAGGAGGAAGAAGAGGCTACAGCATTCAGATTTATGCACTTGAAGTGTAATTTTAAGACATCTCAGTTTGCTGAGTATCATATAGGTTTTTTTCCAAATTGATGAAATTCGCTAAATGGAAAATCATGTACAATGTGATTTAAGGGGAAATAAAGATATGAAGAGAACATCCCAGTGAGGTAAGATATAAAGGGTATTTGAATGCTCAGAACAGCTGGTTATGAAGGCTACAATATAAGAGTCAGTCCTGCTATAGCAAGGAGTGATATATTGGAAGTTCAGTTATTGATGATCTTTTTAATTTTAGACTATAACAATATAGAAAAAAGTATAATTTTTGTGATATTACCTAGGACAAAATTAGTTCTATGAAAGGTAACTTTCAGCAGTATCAGGATGCTCAATAGCATTTTTTTTGAACCCTAAAACCACACAAAAATTTTAAACTTCTGCCTATACCCCTTCATACTCTTGTCACTTTGTGTTATAAGCTGTTAGAGACACCATGGTCCTACGAAGGGTGCATTTCTAAGGGTTACCAATATGAATTATTTAAACTCCTTAGCCAGTAGCTGCCACAATTATGGCTTCATGCATATCCATGATTGCAGAGAACCTGTGCAGTCCTACTGTTAGAAGAGGGAATGAAATAGGAGAGGATGCACTTAAAAATGTTCACAGGGACTCAGGGACTGTGAATTCTTCCTTTAACTCTAGAGCCTTTCAACCTCTCCTACATTTATTCCCAGTTTCTAGCTTGTCTTCAAGGACTAAAAAGCAAAGCTTGCTCTTTATAAAGGTACAACCTTTATGAAGTCTGCATATATAACTTCCTTAAACACATTTAGCAATCATTCAACTGAAAACAAATTGGATTTTTTAAATTATTATTACTATTATTGTTCATTGTTCTAGCCACTAAATCTATGAACTCCAAATATAACTGCTAAATGTATTCTGTAAATACTTGCAATGTGTTGCCTTTCTGGAATGCTAAATTTGCACTGACAGGATCAGCCTAATCAAATACATATTTAGGGCCAAAAATAGCCTTTTTTCAAAACAAAACCTAAAAAAGTCTTTTATCAAAGACTTCAGAATTCTCAACAGAAATAAAAGGATAAGACAGTGAAAACAGAGATTGCTTGAAAGGTTAAAGGAATTCTAAAAGGTATCAGTATATCACATTGTGCCTACAGGATGCTGCTGAAAATTTCAATAAAAGAAACAACACACCAAGCTTTCATACATAAATGACCCAAGATTTTCATTTTCTTCCTTTCATGTCGTTCCACTCTTGGGCTTTTTTTGTTTGCTTGTTTTTCTGTTCGTGATCATTCTGGGCGATGGATTGTACACAGCACCAGACCTTTTTTCAGACCTAGTGTGCTGCTTAGACATATATTCTCTGACTTCTCTGAGTCTCTGCAGAGACATGTATCCTAGATCTGACACAGGTCCTGACTCTAAGGCAGTCTTCGTGTAATTATTGTTCTCCTTAGGAAAAAAATAAATTTTTTGATTGAGGTGTCTAAAAATATGTATCTGGATTACTTCATTGCAAATGTCTCTGTCATGAACACAAATAATTTTAAATTATATTATTTTGTGGGCATAGATACTTGGACTAAAACACAGTGCTATTAGCTCCACCCATATCACTTGTTCAGGTGAAACTTATGATATGTAACTTAAAATCATTAATAAGAATTCAGGCACCTCTGTCAGTCTAAAGAGAAGTAAGGGATTAAATAATTCCTGGAGATATCAATTTTGTCCTACATATGTAACTGCCCTCTCTGTCCCACAGAATACAGAGTGCTGTTCTGAAATATTTCTGTGTTCTAATTTGTCCCTATAGGAAAAAAAAAATAAAAAAAATCTGTGATTTGTTTGTGGTAGTTTAAAATTAGCTTCTGTATTACTTTGACTTTGAATTCAGTTGGGAATTACACTGAGAAATTAAAAAGAGAAAATGCATATTTTTACTCTGGAATTCTCCTACTCTCTATCTAATTTGCCCCACTAATCCAATGCTGTACTACATAGCATATTTTCTGGTCTTATAAATATCACAAGCCATTGCCCCTTCACTTCATCACACAAATATGTTTAAGAGATGCTGGGACAGAAATTGTTTCTGAAATTATGACTCACCTTCTGCTTTTGAAATTGATTTCCATTTCTCATTCCTACTCTTCCTTTCCTCTTTAAATAATTTCTCTTTTCTATTTATATCCTTCCATGATTTTAAATTCCTCCAACATGTCCTTCTACCAGCCATCATTTAGACAAATTTGACAAAATTTGGCTGATCTCTTGATGACCTCTAATTATCAAACTGTTTTTTTCTAGTTTGTTAGTAACCATATCTCTCAAAGGATTGTATGTGCTCTCAAAGAAAACTCCTCTAGGAACTGTCTTAATGATTTTATAATGGTGCCTTCCAAAAAGGAATATGTACTCATAAGGCAAATATTCTAGTTCTGTAAGACATCAGTCACAAAAGTGAAACCTTGAGGAAGTTATTTAAAAATTTAGTCTATTTAGAAAAAAAAATACTTAGTAACCTATATTAATTGATAAACCAATTAGCTATCTACCCGAGCTTCTTCCAAGAGAAGCAAGTTAAAAACACAGCTTTTATTTTTTTTTCCTTTTTTTCCCTGAAATTGTCTGAATGTTAACAGTGGTAGAAACTGAAACTATCTAAGCTTTAACAGAGAAATGCCAAGGTTTTGAAACTATTTCACTTCTAAAAGGACGAACTCCTTTTCTTTCACGGTCAGATAATTTTTCCATATCAAAATCCCTAAATAGAGCATATCTCTGATGTATAGAAATGCAAGAACATTACTGTTTAATTTATGCTAAGTTCCCGTTTTACTGTGTTCTATAATATCACTGTTTTTATTTATTGCATACTTATATAATCTTCAAGTTGTTTCTCTTTCTCCTTAGTTTTTATAACAGCATGTCTAGCCTGAATCGAAGTTGCTGTTACACAGACTTAAGATTCATTTGAAAATTTAAATTCTAAACAATTGCTCAAGTAACATTGTTTTCATCCTCAGTGTTTTTAGCATTTGATTGCCCAAACTCAAAATTTTAATTTCAAAGCTATAACTTTAAAAAGTGCATTTGCTTTCACAGTGTTATGATTTAACCTAAGCCAGCAACTAAACTTCATACAGATTCTTGCTTGCTCTGTAGCAATGAGATGTGGAGAGAGGAATAGGAGCAGAAGTGAGAAAATTTATGGGTTAAGATAGAGACAATTTAATAATGACTTTAAAGCAGAAGTCATGCTCACAAGTAAAGCAAAACCAGGAATTCACTTGAGACTTTCAACTGGCAGGCAGGTGTTCAGCCTTCCTCAGGAAAGATGGGTCCTACCACATGGGATGTTGATTTGGGGAGAAGACATTGCTCCAAACATCCCCCTCTTTCTCTTTCCAGCTTCATGTGCCACACATGATGTCATAAAGTGGTGGATATCTCTGGAGTCAGCTGGGACCAGCTGTGTCCCCTCCTAGCTCCTTGTGCACCCCCAGCCTGCTCACTGGTGGTGTGGGGGAAGAGGCACAGGAGACCTTGGCTCTGTGTAAGCCCTGCTCAGCAATAGGCAAAAAAAAAACATCACTGGGTTATCAACACTGTTTACAGCACAAATTCAAAACAGCTGTACTAGCTACTGTGAAGAAAATTGACTATTCCAGAGAAAACTAGCACACTCGAGTAGGCAAGGGCTATCAGTTTCTATATTATAAAAAACTTCAGTTTATCTGCTGCTTTTATTGAGCTCAACCTTCTCAAAGGGATAATTATTCTCCCACTTTTAAACAGTTAATTTTGTATAATATCTGTTCTGTTGTACATGAAAAATGATCTCTCATTTCTTTCCCATCAATGAAGTTATTTGTTTTCTGTACTGTCTTTCCATCTCCTTTCTTCTTCCCATTCTCACATTGTAAATTCAACACTAAAGAGTCAGTTTTACTGCTACTTTTTTTCCCCCTGTGGTGTACTTGCTTTGCATACAGACCTGAAAGAATATTATACATTTCAGCAGATTGAATATACATACATTGACTTTCAGAATTCCTTTGGATACATATGGGAAGGACCCAGGATCATGCTGTGCAACCATCGTGTGAGACCATAATTGATCAGGGCAGAATATTATATTAATGTTGTATTTCTTATGTTACCTATGTTATAAATTATACTACGTATTGGACCAAATAATCTCACCACTTTTCTCCTGTCCATACTGGTTTTCAATCATAATGTTTGCAAATTCCCATCAACTCCAACAAGGTTTTATTTTTTTAATCTGCTAGAGCTAAATAGGTTAGACAATAGTTATGTCACTAATTTTAGATGTCAATTAGAATAAGTTAAGACCAGTTCAGGCTGTGGAAAGCTTAGACAATAAGACCCTCAGCAGTGAATTCAACAGAAACTCTGTGGCCTTTATTAGTAATGGCATTATTTACTGATAATGATATTATTTACTGGTCCACATGCTCCTAATACAGGAGAACTAGAAATACCTTAGTGTTGGCAAAAGATTTTACATACCTACTTCTTAATCTTAACGTCTGAAAATTTAGCTTTGTAAATACAACAAAATTATTCGTGAATATGTATGGGAAGTTCTAGAAAAAAATATATTAACTGACTACTTTTATTACATTTGCATACCTATATAAAATAAATACCTTTTTGCAAATATTAGAATTGGCCCTTCTGTTGTTGTTTTGGTATTAAGATGTAATAATTCACTAGAATCTAGAAGTGGATGTAGTGTCAAGATAAATTATGTTTATTTTAGCCCTACTGTGAGCTTTTCTCAGAAAGGCTAATATCAGTAAATGTGCAGTCCTACTGAGCAGGATAGTGGGTGGATTTAAGAGAGAATGCGTGTGGAAAAGCACAAGAGGTGAATCCCCAGGAGCAACATGGCTGGGAAAACTAATTATTATACAGGATCTATGTTCTTCAGATATGTTTTGCAATATATATTACATAAAAATTACTACTTCAGTTAGTGAACCAATTAGCTAAAAGAAACTGCCAATATATATTTTAAAACCTGTTGAGTAAGACTTAGCTATTTGGTCAAGGATTTAGTTTTGCACATCACCTTCTTCTGTCAAAATTAATTGGTTTGCTTTTTATTGACAAAATCTATTGAAAAAGAGCGGTTCATAAGCTAACAGCAGCTAATCAGTCTTCACTATTATATTCCAAACAAGAATTCCAGAAGTCTAAAATTAGATCCCTAAAACGATCTACTATTTAAGTGATCTGATTTATAAAAACACTTCAGCAACCCTCAGATATCAGTAGAGTTCAAAGAATCAAGAGAACTATGTCAATTAAGATCAGGATAATACCTCTTCATACATAACTTAGCTTAATTGTATTCCCTGCAGCAAATACAAATTTTCATTTTTCCATGCTGTATATTGGAAATATTTTGCAATCTTACCTCCAATGGTGCCAGTGAATGCCATTCTAATGATGTTCTTCATCTGTATAGTACCTAAAAGTGTGGGATTGGTTTGGTTTGGTTTGGTTTGGTTTGGTTTGGTTTGGTTTGGTTTGGTTTGGTTTGGTTTGGTTTGGTTTGGTTTGTAATACAGCTGCCATAATCTTTTTGCTTGCCTGAGTGTAAAAACAAATATCATCTTTCATTTGCATTAGATTAATTGCATGGTTCTACCAGATGTAATAAATCAGCTCAGACATTTTAGGAAATAATGAGGCACACCAGATTAATTATGAGGAAACTTTCTTGTCGTCTGTTGCCAAGTTTTGGTCAATAGGATTGACGCTAAGAGGAGTAATATAGCTGCAGGGAGTTTTCAAGGCTAAAACACCCTCTTTCACGTTCATTAAGGTTCCGAGTTGTTTTTCCCTTTTCCTTCATGATAATTATATCTATATACCACAGAAACCCTTTTTGGAGTGTGTTTGCTCTCCCTGATTGGATTCAAATGAAAAGCTGCCTTTCTCTGTGGGCTGATTTCTTTTTCCTGTCTAATCAGAAGCATGGCCTGAATCCTAATTACAAGTTAGAGACTTAATGAATGAACTTTGAGAATATTAATTTAATGCTTGAAACACCAGCAAATAGAGTGAATATTTTATTTAGGGCTTGCTTCATGAAGTCTCCTTTTAGCAGCATTAGAATTTAAGGTTTAAAGTGAGAACATGTGGAGAAACCACATTTATTCCTCAATGAGAGGAAATTAGTAAAGGCTTATAAAAATGAGGAGGTGAATTAAAGGAGGGAGGAAAAGAAAGGTAGCTGTAATTAAAATTTGATTTTAAAATTAATGATCTTGCACATTTTAAGTAATTTTTACTTATAACAGTAAAAATCAAGGGCACAAGTATATACATTACTGTTGATTTTTCAGGCATAGTTCATTACTCAAGTGCATCTGATTTTGTGTTTGTTAAATAGTCAACTTATACCTGCAGCCTTAGTTTCTGGTGAAAATTTGGTTTCCTTCTAGGGCACTGAATTACCTGAAAAAAGCTGTGCTTTTGAACATCTTCTGAAGGAAAATCCATGTCTTCCTCTTCCTTGAGTGTAAAACTTGAGTGAACACTCCCTCTAGGGTTTTCAAAAGCTTTCATTGGGCTAAAGGTATTAATTCATTATATTGATACCTGAGATACTAAGGAGCAGTGGTTTTCTCAGCACCTAGGAGACAAGCCTTAATCTCCAGAGAGTTTCTTTCCCAACAGGAATTTTCCTATTCAACACCAAGTCTTTAAGCACAAGCCTTTTACTCAAAAGTTAATTTACTGCCCTTCTCACTGCAGAGTTTTTTTTCGTTTCTTTACCAAGATTCCAAAGAAAAGTCTTAGTTTACCTAAGTAAGCAAAGTTTGAAATATTTTGATACAGCTCCCTTATAATTTTGCCCATTCTTTTAAACGTTGTATAGGAGCTTCTTTATCTTTTTGGAGTTTTCAGTGGATTTTTAAAGTGTGGGGTAAGAAAATTTTTTAAGATGGTAGATTAGAAAACACAAGAGATTAAATGTGGTTCATCAGGACTTGATTACCACCACATTTAGAGTCTGGGCATACTCCGATGGGATTATCTGTTAGAGATTAGTCATAAATTTTATAGATGCTCTTCATTAAACATCCTCAGCAATTGAACCTGTTTTTCTCTTGGACAACTTCATGGTCACCATAGAAACACCTCTATTTTCTCTTTGTTTTCAATTGTTCGTATTTTAAGTTTTTTGTTTTGTTTTCGTTTTGCTGGGGTCTTTTTCTTTTTCTTTTTCTTTTTCTTTTTCTTTTTCTTTTTCTTTTTCTTTTTCTTTTTCTTTTTCTTTTTCTTTTTCTTTTTCTTTTTCTTTTTCTTTTTCTTTTTCTTTTTTTTCTTTTTCTTTCCTTTTCCTTTTTTTTCTTTTTCTTTCCTTTTCCTTTTCCTTTTCCTTTTCCTTTTCCTTTTCCTTTTCCTTTTCCTTTTCCTTTTCCTTTTCCTTTTCCTTTTCTTCTTTTTCTTTTCTTCTCTCTCTCTTTCTTTTTTTCCTTTTTAGTAAAATTATAGTGATGTTGCACATAGGATAGAGATGAGATGGTTTCTTTGTACCTAGTCAAGGCACAAGGACCAAGAAAAGTCTATGAGGAATGATTTCAAAAAATTGAACTATATAATTTTTTACCCTCGGGAAATTTAGGAAAGGAAATATGTTTATTACTACAGAACTCAAATATATCCATTGTTCAGTGGGTGTTAGTGTAGACCAAAACTGCTGTTCTTTCTAGGGAGAAACCTCAGTCCTCTGTGTTCCATTTAATTAATGATGATCCATCTTTGCTATAGAAGTAAAGGAAGGATTTTTCTTTTTCTTTAGTGGCTTTACTTTTAAATTTCATTCTATGGGCAAAAAGAAGGAAATAATAAAACCCATAAAATTGTCAATAATTATACAAATATATGAAAAGGTAAACATTCTTCCAGCTATGCCCTTGAAGTCCCACTGTGGAGTTTTAGCTTTGAGTGGATGAATTAAAAACCATTGAGTTAGATTTCTATTGAAGTCTTTCATATATTTCTGTCTTCTCTGCAATAAAACTGTCCCATCCCTCTTAACACATTTAAACCCATCATGCTGTTTTCTGTGGCAAAGATGCCTTTGATCTTCTAACCAAATCAGGTACTATTTCAAGATACATTGAAGTCCATATTTTTATAGTACTTAATGCAGATGGACACTTTAAATACAACTATGACTCAATTTGTTTTACCTCTATTCATTTGCATTTGTCCCACTGTCTTGAGCCATCATGTATATCTCCTTCTTCCAGGTGACACCAGGTTTCTTTCTGCTTTTTTAAACTTTGTTTTCTTCATATTTTGCTTCTCTAGGAAGAGCTCTTTGTTTTTGTATCCTCACTAGAAAATAATATACACACTCTAAAGTCAATGGACCCTCCAAAATTGTTTCTTATTACACAAAATTGAAAATAAATTTTTATTACAATTGATGTAAATTAGAACACAATTCATGGGTATGCAAGTTAGGGGACTGAAAATGTAGGTTGATTTAACAAAAAGCTAATATGGCCCTTTTGAAAAGCGTTATGACTTGAAGTATCCACAGGTTCTTATATAAAACAGCTGTTGAGAAAACTAACCATAAAACTATCAGTGTTTACAAGATTTTTATTATATAAACCTAATGGTTTCCATAGTTTTAATGCACTGCAAAATAATCTTTCCTCTTCCTTATGAACACAAAGCACATCTTCCTAAAGGGACTTTTCTTCCTACAAGCTATCAATGCAATCAAAACTAGTGATGCATTTTATTACATTATTGCCTCTTGAAGAAACATGTTTTTATTGTAATATTTCATAAAGATTTCCTGCAGGCAATGTAAAAAATAACTATCTAATAAAATTTAGTAGTGTTCTTGTAAACCCGATTAAAAATGTATAGTAGGCTACCAAATATATATCCTTTAAACTTACCACTAAAAATTAATATCTTAGGCATCTACTACTGAGTTTCTACCACCCTGCTTTTACCATGTGTCTCTGTCATATTCTCATTAGAAAATATGTGCATGAATTTCTTGATGAAAGTCTTAAAAAGAGCTCCAAAATAAGTTTGGCAAGTCTGCTGTAATGCATATATAAAATACATGGACTTATATCTATGCATATAAACACCATTACTACTTTAAAAATGTTTCAATGTATAATTAACAACATTAGAAAATTTTGTGATGAAACCCACTATGAAAAGAGATAAAACTTTCTCAAACTCAGAAGGCAATTTTTAGTAATAAAAAACCATGGTAATATAACATGGGTTTATTTCAGCCTACTAAGATTTATCACTCTTTGTGGTATCTAATCTCAATAGAAATAAAAGATTACTCTAGAAGACAATTAAGAACAGGAAACCAATTCAATGCATTTGATGGCATATATACATTGGCAAATAGCAACGCTATTCGGTCCTACAAGTACAAGTAGATTTGTGCAGCAAAACAATTGGTGCTGAGGACCTGGTATTCACAGTATGCACATTTATAAAGTTTTTTATCTCACAGTATCTCTAGCCTAGCCTTGAGTTTCTCTCTGAGTAGTTGGAGAGTATTAAGCATAATTCTGTAGTCCGTGTTTCACTTCAGTTTAATCAGAAACACATCCAGTCTACATGTTCTCAGGGTGCTTCACTGAGTGCTACAAGGGGGGGGGAAGGGGGGAATCAGAACATTCATTTCAAAAGGAACCTCTTAATTATTATGAAAGCATTGATCTAGATGCATTCTGAATTTCTTAGAAGTGGAAATCTGACTAAAGGAATAGTTTAATAACATAACATGTAGGATAGTCTATTGGGTTTACATGGCGAAGATTTGGTAGCAGTTGGATTACAGTGGCAGCTTCTCACAGAAGCTGCCAGAAGCTTCCCTCTTGTCTGACAGAGCCAAAGCCAGCTGGCCCCAAGACAGACCTGCTGCTGGCTGAGGCAGAGCCTGTCCGTGACAGTGGAAGCACCTCTGGGATAACAGATTTGAGAAGAGGACCAGAAGGAAATAAACTTTCTGCAGAACAGCTGTGGAAGGAGTAAGAATATATGAGAGAAAAAGCCCTGTAGACACTGAGATCAGTGAAGGAAGAGGGAGGAAGTGCTCCAGACACCAGAGGACAGGTCCCTTAAAATCCCTGGAGGACCCTGTGACAAGAACAGGTGGATGACCAAAGGAGGCTGTGACCTCTTGGGAAGCCTATGCTTGGAACAGGCTCCTGACATGACCACACGGAAAGAGGATCCCACACTGGAGCATGTTTTCTGGCATCGTCTATGATTTTATGAGGAGCCCAGTCTGTTCTTGAAGGACTTCACCCCACAGCAGGACCCATGCTGGAACAGTTCATGAAGAACTGCTGCCTGTGGGGAGGACTGACATTGAACAGGTTTGTAGAGGACTGTGTCCTGTGGAAGTGAACCCACAATGCAGAGGGGAAGTGTGTGAGTAGGGATTCATTGCTGACTTGATTGATAATAAATTAAATCATTTTCTGCCCAAGCTGAGTATGTTTTGCCCTTGATGGTAACTGGTGAGTGATCTCTTCCTACCCTTTTATTGACCTACAAGCCTTTTGTTATACTTTCCTTTCCCTGCCCAGTTGAGGAGATGAGTGATGGAGCAGCCTTCATAGGCACCTGGTGTCCAGCCATCATCAACTCACCACAGAAGAATGACTGACCTATACAAAATGTAGTTGTTTTAGTTTCATGAGTGTTTTAGTATTTGAGTTTTTCCTTTTGCATTTTAAAGAAATGGATTTTGTGGTAACTTGAAGGAACTTTTTTCAAGGGAAGAGCATTTATGCAACATAATAACCTGGAATCTCTTCTTAAACACAAACTGTTTCCAATTGGCTCTGCACACCAAGTTTCCCAGATGTCCTCCTAAGGATAATTGGGCAATTAGCCTTTGTCTCTCACACTAATTATTGGCTCATCCTACCTGGCTGATTCTCAAAGAAACACAGACAACTATAAGCAGAGAAAATATGAAAATACATCCTTTCATGAACATCATATACTCACATACTATTTACTAAGCTACCCTCTCCCAGCCTATTTGTAATGAAGACACAGACCAGAACTCTGGACCAGAGGAGCTTACTGAGCAGTCAACAATAACTACCTAATTAGATGTGACTTTCTGCCATATGAAAATACTAGTAGCTCCTGATCCTGCTCCAAGTCTGGGCAGGTCTGGCAGCAATGCTTGTGACTGTGTGTTTAGCGGCAGTGATTTAAGAGTATTAGAATATAAAATATGAAATATTAGGATATGAAAATAAAATAGAGGGGTGGAATAGGCAGAGTACATTATATTTCTCCATGGATATTTATGTATATCACTGCCAGTGAAGCTAAGAAAAAATGCTATTGTGGCTGAGGAGAGGAGAAGAAAAAAAATGGAAATGGAAGACCCTTTTTTATCCTTGACTCCCTGCACTCACCCGCTGAAGACACAATTTGGGAATCCTTGTAAGCTAGTGAGAACAGCAAAAAAATCTGTCAGAAGAACAGGTTCTTCATAAAGATTTCTGACTTTTGCCCTTTTAATTCTTCAATGCCAGAAAATGTTAACTAGATACAAGTATTTTACTTAGTATCATTTGCTTTTAAAATACAGTGTCTGTAGCTCAACTGCATAGACAGCCTTTGGAATATCACTATAAAACTTGGTTAATATTACAGAGACGTGCATGGGGACGTTGCTCAGAGCAGGTACAAAGAAATATTGATAGATAGGTTGGCTAGCATTTGTTTGTTCTTTAGAAAAATAGAGTTCCTTCATGCTTTTCTTCACATGTTAACTATATGGAGCTTTTATTGTATGTCTGCCTGCATTCCACAAACACCATGAAGAGTAAATCAGCTTAAATTTTTCTAATCTTCCAGAACCAAGGGACTTTTCATTTGTGCTTTTTTTAAAGGCTGCGCTTTAGATCTTCAAAATGCTCCACTACACACAGTGGTTCAATAGCATCATAAACCCCTGCAGGGTAAGGTTTGTTGCATGCTTCAACAAGTAGGACAGAGGAGAGGAACTCACATGGAGAATACCTCAGAATTCATCAAGTGGCTACAGACAGAGTTCAGCAACCCCTGTGCTCCTTGAGGAATGCACTGCAGAAGCTGATGAGCTTTTCTATAAATTTTATAGACTGCTGAGGTGAGAGTGGAGAGAAGGGGTCATCCTTTCTAATGTTCTTCATGCTGTTTTGCTGCTGAGATTGCACTCAATTACTTGGTTTGCTCATTGTAAGCCAGTGGGCTGAAACACGAGTGAGGTCACAGTTTGTAATAGTACATGGATCAATGCTTGCCATTTAGAAACTAGGCAAATTGGGTTCAAAGACACTACAAAGTATGTGTCTGAGGAAAACAGGTGGCATGTTTGCTTTTTTTTTCCTCTAATATCAGTGGAGTGGATGGGGTTTTTGGTTTTTTTGAAAGCAATCTAATAGAAATGGAGTTGAGTAATATATATATTACTTCTATTTAGCATAAATACAATTAATGTCACTATGATACTGGATAGTGAAGCTGTATAACTGAAATAACAGAACTTCTTTCACCTGACATAGTAGACTGCATCTAAAAATCTTTGGGTTTTATTTTGCTAGTTAAGTTTAGCCTTTACTTACTCAGAAAGATGTTCAGATCTGAGTTGTAATTTTATACCCAAATAGAATTGCCATGTTTTTCAGTCCAGTGTAATCTGTATAGATGGATCTCATAAGTCTCTAGAAACAGAAGGAGGTTCCATGCTTGATGACATTTTTTGGGTGCGGATCCTCTGTATCCAAAAGCTTGAATTTTGTCACTGAGTTTGCAACATTCCACAGCTGTTGCAGCTGAGTCCTACAGACTGAGCTTGCAGTCTTATTGTTATTGGTGTGAATTCCAAAGCAATGGTCTATCTTATGCATGAGACAAACAGATTAAAACAAAATTAAGCAAACGCTGTACACATTTATTGCCTAAGTTTTAGTATAGTTTCTGGCTACTCTGATAAGGACTGAAATTATGTTTTCTTGACTAATTGGATTGCTTGTCAATCTCATGGCTTACTGTCTCAACTTTTAAGACTTTCTGGCTCAACTCACATCTCTAATTTCCATTATGATTGTATCTACATTGATGTATATTTTCTTCTCTTCCCCTCCCACTGAACTTCATTGTCTTTCCTTCTCCAGGCCCAAAATGTACCATGCTGCATTCCACGACAAATGGAGTTCATGCTCTGAATATCTTCTTTCTGTATATGGTAACTTCCATTATTTAAAACCCATTTAATAGAGGCAAATAAGAGAAAAAGTAGTCTGTAGGGCTACCCTAAACAGAACAAGCACTAATTTTGAAACACTAGGGTCTAGATCCCTATCAGAAATTCTGATTTACTATTCATGTCACAATATTAAAGCAAAAAAAAAGAAAACAAAAAAAAAAAAACAAAGAGAACTCCCAAACCATATACATTAATATTATGAATAGACTAGACTAGACTAGACTAGACTAGAATAGAATAGAATAGAATAGAATAGAATAGAATAGAATAGAATAGAATAGAATAGAATAGAATAGAATAGAATAGAATATCCTGAGTTTTAAAGGGCCTAAGGTTATCCAATCCAATTCCTGGAAGTAAATAGATATCTTTTATATTTTATATTCAATCTTAGGTGAACATTACAAACCATATTTGCTATAATATTCTTGATGCCTTAGCCTTCCTGTTTTCCATGTTGCAGTGATTCTGTATATTTCCCTTTTTAATCCCCTTTTGTGTTTCAGTGTATCTTCTTAGAGATCACACACAACATTAAAGGAAATGGTATACTGTGCATTTATACCAGAGCAGTATGATTTTTTTCTCTTTATCTTTTCCTTTTTAAACAACTTTCATAATCTATTTGCCATTTTGATTGCCATGCAACACTAAGCTGATGTTCTGAGAGCTCTGACAACAGCATAATAACTGAGAACAGATAGATCTACTTAGAATACATTTATTCAAGTGCACTTCATAACAACAATTTTTGTCTGTTCATTTTGCCATTCAGTAACATGAGATAATCTTCTGCCCACTTTAGACATGACTATCCTAAATAATATTGTATCCTTTGTAAGAGACATGTTCATTTTATTCACTCCTTCCAAGTAATTTTCATCATATTGAACTGAGCAGGCTCTTCTCTAGTTTTCTCAAAACCCCATAGGTAGTAGCTGGCACAATGTTGCATTCTTTCTGTTTCCCTTATGAGTAGGGAGCTACATCTGAAGATCAAAATTTCTGATAGAAACTTGTGCTTATTATTCACCTAAACTTCTCATTTACTGCTGCAAATGTTATTCAGAGATGCTGTTAGTAACATGGGCCTCCAGGGAAATGAGATAATTAGAACTGTATATAAGCAAATTTAATCTGTATGTTGTGAATATCATGCATACCATGTGATTATTGTAAGCCTCTGAGAAGAATCTCTGTTACAATAAGTAAATATAAAATGTTGCTTTGATTAGTGGAAAACTGGCTGTTAATCTCTTCAAGGCTACCTTGAAATTTCTGCCAGTTTAATTATTTTAATCAATTGCTTCCACATCAGGCTTTTGGAAATAAGATGAAAATGAGCCTTTTGGTTGCTTGCTGTAACTGACTATATAATAGTTCATGTCTAAATTGTGCTCCCAAAATTTGGTGACAGAAATGGACAACTAATTCATAATTATTTATGCAATTGTATCTTGCTTCTGGAGCTTCTCAGAGAGCTTCTCCAATAGGTGATTTCTTCAAAGTTTTGCTTTGCTTTAATCAATTTGCTTTAATAGAGTGAAAATCCAGAATTATACTCAAAATTAACTGGTTTACTTCCAGAACATTCAGTAAATGCAAAGATCTATGTTTTGGTTACTGTCCAAGGTGAGGTGGGTGTATATCAGTTCTCATTATATTTTGTCCAAAGTGTCAACACCCCTGGGATATATCTGGAATGTTGTGTTCGATTCTGGTCTCCTCAGCAAAAAAATACAAGTCGCTACTAGACGGGGTCCAGCAAAGGGTCACAAAGATGATGAGGGGCTTGGAGCATCTCAGGAGGAGAGACTGCAAGAGCCTGGCCTGTTTAGTATAGAGGAGAGAAGACTGAGAGGGGATCTTATCAGTACACATACATATCTCAAAGGTGGATGTCAAGAGGATGGTGGCAAGCTTCTTTCAGCTGTTCCCAGGGACAGGATGGGGAGCAGTGGCCTTAAACACAAGAAGTTTCACCTCAACATGGGGAAGAACTTTATGTTGAGGGTGGCAGAGCACTGAACAGGCTGCCCAGGTGGCTCATGGAAACTCCTCCTCTGGAGACATTCAAAACCCACCTGGACACATTCCTGTGTCACCTGCTGTAGGTCACCTCGCCTTGACAGGGGTTTCAATTGGGAGACCTCCAGAGATTCCATTCCAACACTTATGATTCTGTGATTCTGGATTCAAAAGCTACACTCAATATGCCTCACAATTTTTAAGCAAAGGATATCAGCAGCTCTGAAGTTTGTCTTCTATTTCCTTGTTTGAAACAAACCATTAAGTTCAACCAATATTCATAACTGTCTGAACTTATAAACACTTTTTAAGGTCATAAGTTGTTTAATTGCATTAATGATTCTAATGCTTATTTCAGAGTTGATATGCTCATTGGAGAAACATGCTTCCTTCACAATTTATGTGTAAAAGCATTCTTTTCAAATGACAACGTTGCACAGAATAACATAACTCAGATTTCCTTTCATTTCATTCTACCAAACTGATGAAAATCAAGACCTGCACCACTGGAACTAGTGAAGCTAGATTGAACTGTTAAGATACCTTGTTAAATGAAAAAAAGGAGTGAAGGCTTCCTTTTCATAATGCCTCAGGTTTAGGCTTAAGGTATTGTAACCCCATTAGTCATAATGTGATGGCACAAGGGGTATTCAGAGCAGAAATTTATCCAGCACATCAATCAATGATCAATTAAGAATAAATACTTTTTAAATGCAGATAGATTTGTGCAGGCTTCCCATTAGAAACACAATTATGTGTTTTCCTCCTTCAAAGTTAAATTTTTTATTGTTTTTTGCACTTACAGCAGTACATTATATCCTTGCAAGCATGAATCCCTTTACGTTACAGCTGTGCAGAACCAGCCTTCTCCAGTGAGTGTGGTATTGGTAGAATGCCAAACTACAATATTATGTGACTCTTCTTAATGGAAGCAAAAGTGTGCAAATCATGAATTTCCCTGATTCAAAACTGTTGAGAAAGACGAATGGAAGTTATCTGAAAACCTGACACACAGGTCTCTGAAAATAAGGCATCAAAGTTTGCTTTGTGCTGCTTCGTTTTCTCTGACTTGTTTTTATCATCCTTTTGTTAGTTCAGAACAAAATGTGGTGTTTCCTTCAGGGTACTTTGATAACAGGAGAAATCAAGCATGAAAAAGACAGTTGCAATCTGAAAAAAATCATGTTAAACTCAGGGGTCACTTAAATCATAACCCATTATCTCTTGGCACTTGAACTTTCTCTTCCTGGAATGACATCTTGGCAGAAATGCATATTATTAAGATGATCAAGATTTATACTAAAAACAATAGTCCTTGATTTCTGATATTGACATTTTGGAGTATTATTAAGAATATAACAGAAAAAATACATGAAATGCTGGTAGGTCTATGGACAGATATTTCAAATGGGAAGGGAAAAAGGCAATACAAAAATGAAGTGGGAAGAAAAATTACATGCTGAACAAGAGAAGGCATTTACGGGCCAAGAAACACATCTAGCATAATAGAAAATACAAAGATAATAGTCTTTCTAATCTGAAGAGCTATCAGACCTGAAAGGATTAAAACTCCACAGATTACTCAATATCTGAGAAAAATGTCATAAAAATGCAGTTTTGAAACATTACAGAAAAATAATTACCAACTGCTATATTTTCACATAATTTTTATATATATATTTATATATATTTATATATATTTTTATATATTATAATTTTATACTCATATAAGAGTAATTTTATTACTCTTATCAAGTTTGCATCACTCAGACTATGATTATTTATACTTGGTTTCTGCATTTCAGGTAAAATATTGTAAATCTTGTTCAGTTGTTCAGGAAAGGGATTAGAGAGCAGTACAAAAATTATTGTCCATGTTCAGTAAAACAAAAAGCTATTGATGACATTTGCCTGCCAAATTCTTTCACTCTCTTTGAGCTTTGGAAGGTGCAAGAGAAATTATTAATGTTAGGCACATATTTCCTACATTCGACTGGCTTGACTATTTAAAATACAGGGTTTGTGCATGTTTTCCAGAGGCTTAGCTATTTACACCTATAGTACTTATTTTGCAATTGGTAGATTATAATTCATAAAAGGAATGGATATTCATCTTTGCATATTGATTTATTAAGATTATTGAGCTGAACAGGAAGCCTCTATTGCATTTGTTGTTTATATTTGAAGATGTCCAAGGATACAAAGATTCCTTAGATGGGTCATTTTGCAGCATTCAGCTTACCTTCAATTCCATTGCTGTGACATTTTGTCTGAGGGACAGCCACATGAGTAAACTGATGAATGCAATGTGATACAGTAGCAGATTATATCACCATATTTTATTATTCTTGGAGAAAACACTTTTGTTTATCATAAAAGTAGCTGCTCTATTCACACCTCTTATTCATCTTTGAAAAATGTTTCTGTCAATCCAGAATTTAACTCTTTCACTGATCGACCACACAGATATTGAAAAACTTGTGAAAAACAGAAAATAAAATCAACATTTTTCTTTCCATGGTATTTTTCTGTGTGCCCTGTTGCATAATCATGTTAAATTCTTCTTTTCCCAAGAAAAAAAGAACAGAGGCTGACTTCCTTAACAGCATCACATCCAAGAGTCAGAAACATTGTTCTTAAATATTAAAAGTCACAGCAAAATAGCCTAAGGGAATAATGAGGGTTAAAAAATAATGGAAAATTCAATGTGAAGACTTGGGACAGTGTAGCATGGAAGGGAAACAAGGTAGATAAGTTCCAGAAAGGGAGGAGGGGAAAGTGTGTCAGTAAATAGAAGTGAGAAGGAGACTGAAAACTAGCCAGAGGTAAGAAGGAGATTAGGAGAAAAAATTCAAATAAGAAATTATGATGAATAGATGTGAGGAATGATACTGTAGGAAGAACTACATAAGCTGTACTTTTTTGTCATAATCAAGATTGGATACTACTATGCAAAACATCTGTTAATAACAAAAAAAATTTGTTCTTCAACCCCTGGGGCAAGAATACTGACTGCTGTGCCCAATGTGATGTTTTGCTTTTCCTTATGATCTCTGTTTAACATTTATAAATTCCTTCAGAAATTTCAAAAGACATACAAAATGTCATGGCATTGACAACCTGCATGTTGGAAATGGAACTTAAAAATTTATGTGATTAAAAATTTTAAGGAAAAGGTTTTATTAGGTTATTCTACTTTTTTCACTCTAGGTTAAAACAGCATACAGCTATGAATATAAATTAGCATCACATTAAAAATCACCACATACACGTGGACTTTTTGCAATACAAAATAGTTATGTGTAGATTAGGGAATTTAAACTAAATCACTTGCTTATACTTTGTTTCTACATAATAAAAATATATTCATAAGGAGGACCTAATTTTCCTTTAACATATGTGCCTCATTAGGTGTCACTACTAATGAGGAGTTATAGATCAGTAAAATCAATAAAAACAAGAAAGGAACTGAAACTTTAATATCATTTTCAGACAAATATGCAGGAAAAAATACTTATGCAAATAAATAATTACATGGATATGACTAATATTTTTGAATTTACACAACTGATAAATCATTTCAGAAATTATGAATTGTAAGTGCCTTGATAATAACATTTTATCCATATGAGAGTTATATTCTGAGGTGGATTGAAAACTGTTGAATGGCCAGGCCCAGAGGGTGGTGATCAGTGGCCCAGAGTCTAGTAGGAGGCATAAATCCCTGATTTACCCCAGGGCGAGTGTCAAGGATAGGGCAGAGTGAACCTACAGCAAGTTTGATATGACACCAGACTGTGAGGAGTGACTGATGCTCCAGAGGGTCATGTAGCCATCCCAAGGGATCTTGACAGGCTGGAGATAGGAGCCAAAATAAACCACATAAAGGGAAAAATGCAGATTCCTGCACCTGGGGAGGAACAACCCCAGGCACCTGAACATGCTGGGGGCTGTCCAGCTGGAAAGCAGCTTGGCAAGAAGAGGCCCTGGGGATCCTGGTGGATGCTGAGTTGAATTACAGCAGCAATGTGCCCCTGTTACTAAGGAGGCTGATGGACCATGGGCTGCAGCAGAGGAAGTACTGCCAGCAGGTCAGGAGGGGTGATCCTTTCCATCTCTTCAGCACTGGCGTGGCCACACCTGCAAGGCTGTGTCCAGTGCTGGACACCCCAGTACAAGAGGAATGTGAACGTACAGGAGAAATTCCAGCAAAAGGCTACAAAAATGAGTATGGGGCTGTTTCTCTCCTATGAGGGAAGGCTGAGAGTGCTGGAGAAGCCTGGAGAAAAGAAGGCTCAGGGGAAATCTCTTCAATACCTGAAGGAGGGTGCAAAGAGGACAGGGACAGGATATTTTAAGTGTTGTCTGTGGCAGGACCAGAGACAATAGGCACAAGCTGAAACACAGGAGGTTCCCTCTGAACATCAGGAAAAGCTTTTTTTACTGTGAAGGTTACTGAGCATGGGCACAGGCTACCCAGAAAAGTGGCAAAAACTCCCACCTTGGAGATGGAGGACACAGCTCAGGCAAAATGACTATGGATTACTCAGAAGGTTAGATAGTATGGCTTCCAGGGCTGCCTTCCAAACTCAGACACCATGAGATTCTGTGAATTTGTCTTCTTTTGAAGAGGAAGTACAAGTGTTGAAATAATATCAAAGAAACTTAGGTAGGAAGCAATTATTTCTATGCTGCATAATTTCTTATAATCCAATGTAAAAACCTTAACATTGGTTGGGGACAAAAAGGAAGGATGGAGACATCACCTGATAATTTTTATTATAGCCTTGTCCTTTTAGAACTTAAAATGAAGGAAGCTCCACATTTAAAATAAATCTGCATATGTAAATCTCATTGGAAATCACAATGTTAGAGGACTTCACTGTTAGGGTTTTCAATCTAAGCCATATAACTCAATTTTCTGATTGAAGCAGACTCGGACTGTACAGAAAATATTAAACAAACTGTAATTTCCTTTGTTACCTAATTCACAAACCTTTGTTTTCATTTTTAAAAATATATCTTATTAATATTTTATATTTTTGGCATCTTATTGCATTCAAATTTGTTCAAAATGTTGAACAAGTCTGCAAGGCTGTATTTCCCAGTATATATTTGCATTTTACAAGAGGACACTAATAAAGGCAAAATGCACACACATAATTCTCAAATTCTATTATAATGCTTATTGTTTGGTGTATTAAAATGGTAAATGTGGATAGAGTAAGGATACAGAGTCTCTGTTGAAATTGTAAGTACCAAGAGGAGGTTATTGTGGTTGAAACAGGAGCATGGGATTTGAGAACTCTTAAAAGCCTCATGCAGCTTTCCCCCCAAATGTTTTCTTTGTAGCACTGATTTAACATACAGAGTTGTGCAGTTTATTTTGTTTGTTACAATGAATGAAAATAGCCTGCTTTGTGTATCTACATCTCAGTGTCCCAGGACCATATCTGGCATATATCATTAGTAATTTAGTAACTCTGTGAAACAGAGAATGGACATAAAAATGGAAAAATCACGATTCTTGAAAGATGCCTGTGGTGGAGCATGGACGAACATAACAAACTATTAATTGTATCACAGAATCACAGAATGGTTGGGGTTGAAAGGAAACTTTTGGAGATCATATAGTCCAACCCCTTTCCCCCCCCCACCCTTGGAAGTCAATACATAGTGGCTCAATTACAATTATTAAGTAACCTTACTACTGTAAGCTTTTTTTTTTCAGTCAGCTGTCACATGACAAATAAAGATCAATGGATCTGATGGATCACCATGCAAAGTTCAAGAATTGGATGACCAAGAGAATAGGCTTACTTTCATTATATAGGGATATATAAATCAGTAAAATCACTAAAAGATACCATAATATATTTTACTCTCTGCCTACTTCCAGATTATTTTACCTTGCACAATGCAACTAGGAAAAAAAAAAACCAAAACAATCTCTACATAAAATAGAAGAAAAAATATGCCAGTTCCACTAGCATTTCAGGAAAAGCCTCTTAGAAAGAATGGGAATATAGCACTTGTAGCAGCACATATAATTAGAATTGCTGAGCAGAATGACTTCATACTAATTTGAAAAATAAATAGTTATTTCTTTCTATGCTACTGCTCCAGCAGCTTTAAACAATTTTGTGATAATGGATTATTAATTACATTTATCTTGCATGTCAGTTGACATGAGGGAAATATTTGCATTTCTAAATATTTTGTGTACAAAATCGATAACACAAAACTCACTTCGTGGATACTGGAAATACCACTAGCCTAATACACAGAATGAAAAAGAGAACTATAGATAGGCAGATTTTTAATACCATGTAGACTGCAGTTCACATTAGGAAATATTGCAAATTAGCAACCTGTTCTCACATTGAAGGGAAGTTTTTTTACTGTGTTAGCTTTAAGTATTTCTTTCACCCAGGGAACTGTTCCATTAACCTATTGTTTTTGATTTTGGACACAAAAGAAAATTAGATTCTATTTCATGTTATCACAGGGCACTGATTGCTTCTTCAATAATCCACCATCTGTATCCAAAATCCTATCTAATAGAACAAAAAAAAATTATTCAAAGATGTTGTGTCTTTCCATGTATTCTGTGTTTCGCAATTGAAAAAGACTAGTTTATCATTAACAAAACTTTCTGGAGCATCTGGGAGGAAAAAGAAAAGCTTGATAAAAGGAAGGATATATGAACATGAGTGGAAAGTTTTCCCCAAAAATATATGCCACTGATAGCTAAGTTTTGAGAGATTTTAATGAGAAGCATTAGGTGACTTTAATACAAATGTCATTATCATTTAGTTGCTAGAAGGAGAGATGAAGCAATACTAAATTGTCAGAATTCATTTGAGTCAGAAAACTCATTTCAAGTAGAACTTGTTTGAATTTCTTTTGGGATCTCTTTCCATGAACAGTTAATCTTATGTAGTCAAAGCTTATGAATATAGCACCTAGTTCTTCTCTCATTTACTTCAGTTTTCAGCCCTGTGATTTGTCTAGATTCATGCAAAATCCCCCTAGGTTAACACAGGAGCAGTAGAAACAAGAATCATATTCCAAACTGAAATTGTGTATGAAAGTTAAGCATTTACTTATACAATTTGTGAAAACTTTTTTTTAATATTATGTTAACTCACATTATTGAGATATTTCCAAATAATTCTCCTGATAAGGTGAATGGGAAATTCTTTTTGCCATTTTTGCTTCAGTCTGCATTTTGTAGACAGAAGAGTAGAAGTTTGAATAAATGACTTAGCATGACTCTTTCTCATTCTAACAGATCATTTACTTACTGTGTTGCCCAACTGTTTCATGTACAAATGTCATCTGATTGTTTATCACTGTTCAGCCTTCCCCAACTGCTTCTGCAGTAAGCAATGCCTGACTTCTTATTCCACTGTCACTCCTTACACAAAAATATTTCTTTTGGTAGGGTGGTGAGTGGGTAAGAAGGTATGTTTTAGCTTACCAGATTCCATATTGCCTAACCTAAAATGATTGGTACTTGAATGTAGGTTGAAAGGAATCACAATTCCAGCTATGCAATTAAAAAAACCCACCAAGACCTCAGAAATTAGATAATATCATCATCACTAAATCTGATGGTTCTTTAATCTCCTCTGAAATTTCATATATGAGAGAGGCACTTATCATCATTTCATGAGGAAGGAGTCCACAGAAAATACTGGCACAGCCCTCCATGAACTTACACAACTCAATAGCTCCATAAACCAGTTTTGTGATAGAAGGCTATTATTTATAGTAAAGGAGCCTGCTTAATGACACTCAGACTGAGGCTCCACAGTGATTTGGCATTCATGAAAGCAATAAGTGGATAAGCCAAGAATGTCAAGAATAGCAATAGAAGCTGTGATGCAGCCCATCTCAACATGAAAGTGTTAGACAATCACAATGTGCCAGAGCAAGATCATGCCACAAACAGCTCATGTAATCAGTTTTCTTTTAAGACATCAATGTATATAAAGTTGCAACTTTCATCCATCTTCATAAATCCATTTAGTTTTTTGTCTTTTCAGAGAAACACAAACTTCAATTGCTTTTGAGGGAGCTGATCTCAAAACATGGTGCTCCATTGTTCATATAAATAGCTGCATCCTGACTTGCTCAGGTTCCGTTTATTGCATCTGCATTTTATCATTGCTTTATCTCTGTCACTTCAAGGCATTGCTCTCCAGATTGCTGCAGATTCGCAGAGAGGAGAATAAGACACTTAAAGAGTGACAAGAACAAGTACGGGTGGGTTCTGATTTGTTAAGCTGCAGTCCTTGTAAATGGTGTCTACCTGACTGATGTGCTTGTCAGAAATCATCTCTGTGTTTTGGTTCAGGAAAGCTTGTTAGAAGTAATAGACCATATCTTTGGAATCTTCACTCTTCAGAAAAAGAGGCTATTTGGACCAGTGAAAGAGAAATGGTGACACATGTCCTAAGGCAAAGATATCTTCTGAGCTCTAAATATGGTTTACCAATGCACATGCATGTGCCTAGTCATAAGGATCCTGAGAAACTACATTGCAAACTGTTCAGCAGGAATCCAATGGAATTGAATGACTATTCAGCCAGTGCTTTCTGGCCCTGCATTTGCACTGACTGATCCATTTCATTCAGTCACAAGTGGTCATGAGATGAAACCATTCCCAGAGCAGATGTCTAAACACATTTCTGTATTGCTCTTACTTTTTAACTCTAAATCCCAACTCAGCTCTTCAAATAATACAATATATGTGTAAATACAATCTAGAGTAAAAGTTTTCAGTTGAGACATATAAGAATTTTGTCTTGCCCTGCTCCAGAAGGAGTTTCACTTCATCAAACTCTCACAGTAAAAACTAACAATACATTTCACCAGAATTGCTAAAGAATTTTTTTACATAAACACTAAAAATGTTACTTCCACTTCTGAATCTGTCTCAGTTCTTTTGCTTCTAATATTTGGAACTCATGCCAAGACTGTCCAAGCAGTCTTCCCCAGCACTGAGGAGTGAACAGTTTAGTGTTTAAATCAACATTTTAAAAGTGGAAGAGAAAAAGAAAGTTGCCCTTAGATAATCACAAAACACAGTATCTGCACCAGCTGCCCAAAACAGAAATGGCTTATTGCTTACTAACTGTTATGTTTTAGTGTGTAAAATAGTCCCTACACAAAACCATATTCAGTGGCAGAGGCAGGGTTCCAGGTCCAAATGCTTCTGTAAATCAACTAAATTCCATGAATTGCTGTAATGTAAATGGGGAAGATGACATGAATTACAGTCTAACAAGGGTATTGAATCCTTAAATGAACTGTACACTCACATTTTTAATGTGGAAAGCTGAAACCAGGCATAATAAAAATAATTAAAATGAGGGCTTGAATACATTAATCTAGATGAAAAGTGCTTTAAGGAACAAGCGAAGCAGAAAAACAGACAGAATGTGTATGACATTTACTTGTAGAAATCCTTTACTGCTGCTATTATCTCTTACCATTAATAAAACGTGAAAAAGTAGAAGGAAGGAAAAAAAACAACAAGCTTTAAAATATTTTTATTACATTGAAATGCAGGAAAAAAACATGGAACTAGTGCCTTCTAATGACCAGTGATAACTGCATTCTGTCACAGTCTGAGTCATTCCTTAGAGAAACAGGCAAGGCAAGAAATTAAAGGACCAAATGACAATTGGGGTACTGGCAAGCCATTAGGCTTTCTGGAATATAACTACAAGGTAGATACCTACAAGAGACTACAACGAAAAGTAAAATATCAGTACAATCTTCAGAACACAGAAAGGAATAGTGAGGGCTTTCTTAATTCAGAGGCTCTATTGTGAAGAGAGATCCTCTCTGGAATGCTACAGTCTCCAATGCTGAAGCCATTTATAGCCAGACAGGAAACAGAACTGATGATGCCATTCAAGACCAGAAGGTTCATCTAATGAGCCAAGAATCACTGCTGAACACTGCCAGGGTGGCTGGATTTCAGGTTTAGACTTAAATGTCTACCATCAAAATAATTTTCCTTTTAGTCATCCTTTAGATTCGGCCCTACTACTTTTCTATAGTCTGAGTCTGTATTTTAATTTCAAAACAGTTCTGTTCTTTTCTGTCTCGGTGAAGAAGTTGTTGTAGAGCAGTGTGGTAGCAAAAGAGCACCACACTATATAGTGCTCAGAAGAAGCCTGTGTGTACATATCTATACACATGTTTGTGTATCTTAAATTTGCCCTCCCCAGAAGACACTGTCAGAGGAAAGATTCCTCTTCTAAATTCATACATTTCATATTTCATTTTGTATCTATGAATAGCTTAACCCTCAGCTGCTCTTATTCTGTTCTTAGAATAGCTGGTAGCTAAATTATGAGAAAATCAGGATGTCAATATGTGTATTTCTTAGGAGCATTCAAGCCACACACGTGATTTCTAATTTAAGTCCATAGTGCTCCTAAAATAGAAACCTCCTCAAGCTCTGCCAGATCTGAATAAGCAAATTGTTCAATTCACTTATTTCTAGGCTGACCTGAGTGAATCAGATATTTCAAGAATGTCAAGGAGGAAACAAAAGCTAAGACTATTCTCAAATCCCCAATGATACTATGGCACTGTATTTCAGATTTCTATCATTTCAAACTAGAGTTTTTTTGAATATGCGCTAAACTTGCAAGATTCTGTTTATAAACAAGTATCTATCTCAACATAATAATATGACCAGCATAGAAGTTGGCCTCACTATCAGGCAAGCATTGAAATGAGGAGTCAGAACTGTCAGGATATCTGCTCTCACACTGATAATGTGGGAGAAAAAGCCGGGGACTGAAGAGAAATTAAGTCAGGGAAACAGAAGGGGTTGGGAGCTAAAAGCACAGTCTGAAGCATTAATCACATGGGGAAGAAGCAGGGTAGATGCTGCTCTGAGAAATATCTAGCGTGAGACTGGTGCTCTCTGTATATTATAGGACCAATATGGAAAAGAAAATAAATTTTATGTTTTTTTATATATGTTACTGAAACCCATTTGTGTACTATTTTAGAAGTAGCAGTGGTAAAACAGTATAGCAACAAAGCAAAAGAGGAAATTTTTAAATAAAGATGTAATCTTTCCTGCACAAACAATTGGATAAAAAAGCAGATAAAAGATTTGACACACGGGGGGTTTGTAAAAGTCCAAAAATCTTCAAGTCCAAAAAATATCTTCTTTTTCCTTCTATATCAGCTGTCTTAATAAAAGATGCTACCTTTTTCTACAAACTTTATCTTTTTAGTACTCTTGCCTGAACATACTTGAATATGTATGCTTGAGAATTTTCTTGTAAAAACTTCAGTTCTACACGACACATCTTAAACAGTAATATATCAATATGTCTGTCATAAGTAATGTGTCCAAAGATTTTTTTTAAAAGTAGACATAATTGAGTTGTAGGTCTCCAATTTTGTTTTTTTTCCTGAGATCTAATGTTGAGGTCTATAACTTCATTCCTGATTTACTTAGGATACTTTTTAAATCAAGGAATACCAGAAATATTTAGAGTACGTATCAAAGTACAGCTCTTTAGCTCAATGTTTTATAACCAGTTGTGCATGTTATCCTTTGATATCCCAAACTACAGCAGGCTCAGAGCAATGCTGGGCAGAGGCAAGGAAGGTTACAAATTGATCGTAAACAACTCAGTCAGCTTAATGACCAAGTTTCCCAGTTCATATTTACACATGCATTTGGCAAAGTTTTAAAGGAGACGAACATCTAGATTCCTTTGAGCATTAACATAGTTAATGCTTACCTGTTTTTCTCAATCATAAGTTGAATTGCATTATAGGAAATTAACATTTTAAGCATTTTGTAGTTTCCAGTCTGTATGCGTCTCCAGCTAAGCAAGACATTTGTTTGCACATGGAAACATTTAGTTGGAAGATATGCTGAAGTTTTCTGCATTGTTACTGCAAAATTACTGTTTTCAGAAGGAGTTGAAACCTAGAAATGCCAGTGGAAACCTTTTGGTACTTCTACTGTGGCAATTACTGCCATAAGAAAAGACAGATACATTTGTTTCTGCCTTCAGCTGCTGCTTGGAAATCTGCTTCTGTTTTTACTCACGTATTTATAGATCTTTAGCTAAGTCGTTACTCTGAGTTTCCATAGTGATAACTGAAATATGTATTAACACCAAGCCTCAAGGCATATTTATGGTTGGCAGTGCTTCATAAATTACTTTTTTCAAGAGCAGCTTCTCAAAACATATTTGCTCAGTTCAGTTCCTCACTTGATTTGTGATAGATACTTTTGATATAGCTGTATTTATCTAGGAAAAAGATATTTTTCCCACTGCAAGATTCAGCATACTATTTCTCTTTTTTATCTATACTATCAAATGGTCTGAATAAATGAAGCTTCTGAATTCAGAATGTTATCTTTAAAATAAAATCACACTTTCAAATTTGCCTTACATTTAATTAAACTTCCCTTAAATGAAGCAGTTAATAGATAGTATAAAACATCACAGATAACTTATCTGTATTCATAAAATCATGAGTTTTTGAACAAAGAACATATTTCTCTGGTTGACATCAGATTGGGAAAGAATCACTCACTCATATGATCTTGCTAATAAGAAAAGCTGAGCTGCAGCTCATCAGGTATACCCAGAATATCCCTTTCTGAAAAAAACATCTGGGCCAGTATTTATTCATTTTGCTCATTTTTCCCAATATATTTATCTAAACGTTATATTAGTCTGCTCTAAGATTCTTTAATGTCATGGAAAAAAGAGAATCCAAAATATTTCTATTAGGTTACTAAAAAAAAGTGCTTGGGTTTTTTCTTTGTTGTGTTTTGGGGGTTTTTTAGTAGATGTTTGAAAATCTAATACACTGACAGTCAAAGGGAATGTTTTCAGGAAATGTCTGAGTGAATGAATAACTAAACAAATTTCCTCTTCATTTCTGGTAATTGCTTCTGTGAAGACAGCTGAATTAGAGGTTATTGGATAAAAATCTTTCACTGTTTATTTCAAACATACTCAGAGCTGGCTTCTGTTCCGTACAAAAAGAACTGTCATGGATACAAATACAAGGTGAAAAATAATTACCAAAACAGGCCTAGAAAAAGACTTGAGCCTGAATTGATGAAAGTACCTATGTGGTCCCTATTTTACTCTGCTTGCAAGTAGGATTCTGCTTTAATCTCTTATTTGCCTCCTGGGTCTGCTGGTCATTTAAAGAAGGAAGTGCTTACATCCAACAAACTGCATTTTCATTCAGCTATTTTGGAAGTCTGATGCAGTATAAAGCGGTCTTTCATTAACTGCAGGTCTCTGTCCTCCCTTCTTACCCTCTGCAGTCATTGCCCATATGCTCATGTGGCAACAACTACAAGCACAAAACATCTTTCTCCAACTAGTATTGTGTCAGACCTGTATCTCCAGGTTCCAACTGCTGGGCATCTTTTTTTATTATCCTTACCTTAAATAGCATTTTGTATTAACTTAGCTTCTCGTGGCTCTTAGAGCTTCAAACGGTTGGGTTATAAATTGTGTTTTTCTTGGTTTTCTCTCCATAACAGTGGAGACTCCTGCAAAAGGAGAGTGCCCTCTGCAGTAATTCTTTGCATCTTATACAGTTCTGGTCTCCAGTTATGTGAGCTAGGACTGAGGGAGAAAATGTGAGTCTCCCTTTCTTGTTCTGTTCTATCATGCTAACTCTCAAGGTCCCAGAGCTCAGAGGCTTTTGCTGCAGATCTGATTTGAGCTCAGGCTCTTTCTTTTGATCCTTGTCTATGAGATGCTGCTGATATGCCTCTGCCCAGACTGCATCATGCTGATACTGACCCTGACCTGGTGTGAACAGGATGATGCCAAGCCCAACACTCTTCAATGTGTCTTCACAATTGAGACATAGCCAGAAGAAACTGAGCTAGAAGTTGCTAGTAGCTTATTGTGTCTGCATGAGACAATTACCCTTATGCCCCTCTCCTAGATCAGCAGCAGGCAGGAATATGGGATGCCTGGAACTCCTGAGAGATTGCAGGAGCTGCCCCTTGCCCTGCAGAGCTGATCAAGCTCTGTGGCTGGTGTGTGCACTGAGGGTCACTGACCTGCCTTAAGGATACAGACAAGCACAGTGGACCCTCAGAGTCACCTTTGAAATTTATGCAGAAGAAAAAGTTAAATGTGTTGTCTAGCAAACATTAACACTATCTCAGTGCTTTCCAACCATAATTGTTTGGGGTTTCACAAATCAGGGTATAAATGAGATTACTGAATGAAGCATGTTGCAAAGTTTTCATTTAATCATGATTTGCTTCAGTCCAACCCACTCTCTGTGTCACTGTGGAGATTCATTTTTGGTACTGAAAATATGGACTTGGATGTACTCATACACAAGCAATTGCTAAGGGTCAATGTGATCCTGTACATTAGCAATTCTCTGGAAACTGCCTGTTTTTAAACTTCTGCTTCCAATGAAAAATTGAGATAGCTTGTTATTTTCTCATTAAGAGGTAAGCTACTTCAACTTATTTTCTGATTGCATGTTTATAGCTATCAGCTTGCAGTAACTTGTCATCTAGTAATTTCCTACTGTGTCTTCAGTCTTCATAAATATTTTGATCCTCAAAACACCTGCTCCACTATTATCTAATAATATGCAGACGTCTTTCTTGAAAGAAAAGATGGACTATTTCTCTTTGTTACCCTTTCTAAAAATAAAGTTCTCCATAACTTTCTCTTTTGTGTGCTCACTTAGAAGCAGAAGACATAAGATGTACTGGCATCCTGAAAATAGGAGTTCTCTTTGTGGCTTGATGGAGAGAGGGTATTACAACAGCATTTTATAAAATACAGTGCACAGAATCAAGGGTGTACTGGATATGTCTGGGATGGAGCTAAATTTCTTCATATAGTGCTGCTTTTTGGATTTGCAGCTAAAACGATATTATTAACACACCAGTGTCAGCTTTTGCCAAGTAGCCCTTTGCACAGTGTCAAGACTTTACTCATTCTGCCACACCAGGGAGTAGGCTGGAGGAGGTCATAAGAAAGAGAGGGACACAGCCAGGCTAGATCACCCAAACTGATCAAAGGAATAATAACCCATTGGGATGGGTGATAACAAGTGTTGGAGTGGGTGCCTTATTGCTCTCTGGGGTCAAGCAACCACAAAGGGACAATTGCTATTGTCTTTTAAACTAACAGAAGCACTGTTACTTCTTTTCCTAGAAATGGTGCTAGGAAGGCAAAGCCAATATATGGAGAGCTCATCACCATCTCCCTTTCCCGCTAAGAGTGGACAGATCACAAAGATAAGGTAAAACAATCATCCTTTCTCCCTACAATAATTTTGCCTCACTTAAATCCTTTTTTTTTCAAAAGTTTTATGTCTCCCAACACAGGAACAAGCCTGAGTACTAACAGGAAATCTGAATATTCACCAAATCTTTCCACCAAAAATTTTGCTCTCATGTTTAAAAAGGAGCAATTTGTCACTAGACAACCATTTCCTTTTTAGTCCTTTTTTCTCAGTCTTGCTTGTCAGCAGATTGATTACTTTCAGGCTAACTAGCCCAAGTCAGAGCATGAAAATATAAGATCTCCAGCATTTCTAAAGCATATCTCTGTAAATTACATAAAAGATGAAATTTCTCCTGAAAATAATTTTTTTTCAAACAAAGTTTGGCAAAAATACTTTATTGTGTATATGCTTTGCTGAATTGAAAAAGAGACCATTGATGCAAATTAAAGGGAGAAAATGTTGAACGGAATGGAATGGAATGGAATGGAATGGAATGGAATGGAATGGAATGGGTAATGTCAGTTAGAAGGGACTGACAATAATCATCCAGTCCAAAAGACTGACCACTTGAGGACTGACCAAAAGTTAAAGCCTGTTACTGAGGGGAATGTCCAAATGCCTCCTCAACACTGACAGGCCTGGGACATTGAACAATTCTCTAGGAGCTTGGTCCAGGATTTTGCCTCGCTCCAGGCAAAGAAATGATTTCCAAAGTCCGTTCAAAACCTCCTTTTGCACAATTTTGTGCCATTCCCAAGTGTCCTGTCACTGGAGCCCAGGGAGAAGAGATGAGTGCCTCCTTCCCCAGGAAGCTGTACAGAGCAATGAGGTCATCCTCAGCCTCCTCTCTCAACTAGACAAACACAGTGACCCCAGCTGCTGTTCATAGGACATTCCTTACAGTCCTTTCACCAGTTTTGTTGCCTTCCTCTGGGTGTACTCAAGTCCCTGCGAATCCTTCTTAAATTAGGAGGCCCAGAACTGCATGCAATACTCCAGGTGAAGCAGCACCAAACACTCAATCCAACAGGATAATCACCTCTTTTGAGCTGCTGGTGGTGCTGTGTTTGATGCACTCCAGGATGGATCTTGCCTTCGTGTCTACCATGGCACCCTGCTGACTCCTACTGACCCTTCTGTGACCAGCAACCACAGCTCCCTTTCTGCAGGACTGCTGTCCAGTCATTCCTCTCCTCATTTATACTTAGTCTTTATTTACTCTGTCCTAGCTACAGAATTCTGTTCTTTTCTTGTTAAATTTTATCCCACTCTAGCCTGTTCAGGTCCCTCTGCAAAACCTCTTGTCCCTCAAAGGAGTCAACAAACAGCACCCCCCAGTGTGGTATCATGAGTAAATCTGCTAATGGTGCATTCCCCTGCTGTATCCAGAGCGCTGATAAATGTATTGAACAGAGCTGACACTGAGGAACACCAGTGGTGACCAGACACCAGCAAGATGTGGCCCCATTCAATACAACCCCTTGACCATCCACCAGTCTTCACCCAGTGCACTGTGTTCATCTCACAGCTGGACAACTTATTCAGAAGGATGCTGGGAGGGACAGTATCAAAAGACTTGCTAAAATCCAGAAAACTGTATCTACTGCTATAATTTTATCCACAAGGCTACTGACCATGTTGTAGAAGGACACCAAATTAGTTAAGCAGGACTTTCCTTGACCCAAGGGTGGGTATGCCTAATGATTGTACTATTCTTTAAATATTTTTCAATGACACTCAGTATGATCTTCTCCATAGTTTTTCCAGGAATTGAGGTTAGACCTATAGGCTTGCATTCTCTGTAGTTTGTGTGTGTCTGCGTGTGTGCATGTGACAAGGTGGGGGGTTACCCTTGAACATTTAGGAATTTTCACAACTTATGTATATGTGAGAATAATTTATTAAAGTAATGGTTTGTTTATTTAAATCCAAAGGAAGTAGCAATTTCCAAATATAGGTCAGAACAAAATGTTGCAGAGATCTAAGTAGTTATTCCTTTGTGCCTGCCTCATCCCTAGATAAAATTTTACATTACTATCTTTTCATATCATTCAGGGAATCAGGAATAACCATCATTTATTATTAAAATAATACTCACCAAACCATAACCAGAGGAATAATCTATATTATTTTTTGACAAATAAGGTGAAAATATATGTCCAAGTGATGACAGAAGTCTCAGCAGCAATTTCATCTCACAATATTTCAATACAGTAACCTGGGATGATGGAGAGATTTATAATTAATGTCAGTTATGCTGGACATACTCTGATAAGAAATGATGGGCTTGCCATTTACAAACATCAAATTTTACGAGCTGGAAATGAAATGCAGTCAAAACAGGCCAACAGACCAAAAAGTGATATAAGCTGTAATTTCATGATAGTCTATCTTCTGCTGGCAAAGCAAAAACTTTTCCCAGAGGAGCTGAATAATGCTGTGGGATTGGTTAGGAAAAGGCAAAAACACTGCAGTGATTGTCACTGGATTTAGAGTTATGTGTTCTTTGTTTGCAAAACAAAAAATAAGTTTTAGCTTCTTCTTTCTGCTGTAACTGGAGAATATATTCACCATATTTCCCCAACAGAACATTTCAAAGAATTTTTGCAGAAAAATTATGTAAAAAGAAACAACAGAGGATGCTGTAGCAACCCCCTGACAGTAAAGACAAAGGCATTTATATATTTTCAGCATTACATTTTCAGGGTTTTTGTACTTACTACAAAGTACCAAGTTTCCTGTTTCCACATTGTCCACTGCAACTGATGAAAAGACTGTTTCCTCTGTCCACAAAGGGGGGGTGGGGGGGAAAAGAAAAAGAAGAATAAAGGCAATAAGACATCTCACCTCCAAAGTGTTTCATGAAAATAAAACATAAAAGAAAGATTCAGGAATGTTATTAAGAATTATTACATCACCAGGAAAAATGAGGGTGATGCATATAAATTTTTACCTTGATGTTTGCAACCTAAATGTTATGAAATAAACTATTTTCGTTTCAACTGAAGTGCAGCATTAAAAATGTCTTTCTCCAAGGTCAATACATTTTGAATCTGTCATCAGAGTTTTTATGAAGATGAATGTTTTCACCTTACAAGAAAATTCACAGAGATAGAAATAACATTGCAAAAAAAGGTGAGCAAAAAGGGCCAGATCTTCTCACTAAGTGCTCTTTTCAGCACTATTGCTCTGCTGCCTTCAAGTGCTGTTTGTAATTTGAAATTCAGAGGCTTCTAGAAAAGTGTTAAAGCCATCCTGGTTGCTTTGAAATTAGTTATTTAGTTCCTGGGCCCTGCAGAAATGTAGTATGATCTCTGAACAAAGGTTTTTCCATACTCCTTTGCTTTTAAAGAAATTCAGTGCTGATGAAAACACTACAAAATGAAATAGTTAATTTGGCATGCCAAAAGTAGTTTAAAAGTAAGTTCTCTAAATATACTTATACTTGCAATTTTGGAACCTCCTCTTATTCCTAACATAATATAATGAATATCTTCATATCTGTGTTTTGAAACCAAAGTATCACACATCTTAAATTCTCTTACTTAAACAGATCGTATGTTTTAGGCATATTACATATCTTGGGTAAATAATCTACTTTTCTACAATGTAAAGCATAGTACTACAAATGCAGATCTTTAAAGGAGATTATCAGTAAGACTTAAAAGTAAATACATAGAATAAGCCAAAATGAAATATAACAAAATAATTTTTTTTTTCCATGCAAAAAGAGCTAATTTTCCTAAGATCATTTAGATATTCTGAAGGCAATAGATTTAGAGCTGGGAATTACCAAGGCTTTTTTTTAAATCTGAAGCAATTCGCACTGAAAGAGAGGATATCAGGAAACACCTAGAAAATTATGTGTCATATCCTATTAATCTACTGAGCCATATCCTAGCATAATGTGGTGGGTTGATCTTGGTTGAATGTCAGGTACCCACCCAAGCTGCTCTGTCACTCTCCTCTAGAGCTGGACAGGGGAGAAAAAATATAATTAAAACCTCATAGGCTGAGATAAGGGTATGGAGAAATTACTTAGCAATTCTAGTCATGGGCAAAACAGACTCCACTTGGGGACATTTAATTTATTGTTAATCAAATCAGGTAAGGGAAATGAAATCTCATGGACAATTTCCTCCCAAACTCACCCTTCTTCCTGGGTGCAATTGAACTCCTGATTTTCTCTGCCTCCTCCCCTCCAGCAGCTCAGGGGGGTGGGAAATGGGGGCTGCATTCAGTTCATCACACATTGTCTCTGCCACTCCTCCCTCACCAGGGAAGGATTCCTCCCACTCCTTCCCTGCTTCAGCCTGGAGTCTCTCCGTGACCTTTTCTGATGTGGTCCTTCACATGGGCTGCAGTTCTCCATGAACTGCTCCAGAGTGGATCCTTCAGGAGCACACTGCTCCAGTGTGGGTCCTCATGGGGTCACAGGTCCTGCCAGGAGCACACCACAGGCCTCCCTGTGGTTACAGCCTCCTTTGGGAATTCACCTGCTCTGGCGTGGGCTCTCCTCTGCTCCAGTGTTGATCTCCAGGAGCTTCAGAGGCACAGTTCCTTCACCATGGTCTGTCTGCACCACGGGCTTTGGGGAATCTCAGTCCCAGCGGCTGGAGCACCTCCTCCCCCTCCTTCACTGGCCATGGTCTCTGCAGGGCTCTGTGTCTCACACAGTCTCAGTCCTCTTTCTGCCTTCAGCTGCTGCTGCCCAGTTTCTTGTCCCCCTTCTGAAATCTGTTTTCCCAGAGGCACTACCACCATAGCTGCTAGACTCATCCTTGACCAGTGGCAGATCCATCTTGGAGCTGGATGACACTGGCTCTGTCAGACATGGGTGAAGTTGATGCAAGATCCTCACTGTTGTCCCCTCAACTAGCAAAACCTTGCCACACAAATCCAATACCCATAACAGTGAAGAATGGGGAAATTATATCCTATAAATAATTTGTACTATAAACATGGATTTCCATTAAGTTCAAGTGCTATTTGGACAAAAGCCAAATATTATGATGTTTTTGTTTTTTTTTTTTATTGTTTGAAATTGTTTCAGCAATAGAATCAAATAGAATTTACTGAGCGTGTACCAAAATTCTGGGACTAGTTGCAAAAGGCAAATGGGGAGGTAGCTGGGCTTGTTCAAAAAAGGTTAAGGCAAATTCATTGGCAGCAGGTTCTTAAGTGCACAGTAAAAGTCTACATAAGCATATAGTCTCTGACATCCTTAACAAGGCTTGGAAAGCAAGAGAATGAAGTAACTCTGCTCTTTAACTCTTGTAGAGCCATTTTTAGAAATAAATTTGATCTGCCCCAGTAAAGCACTTTTTTTTTTTTTTGGTTTTATATTCGACAAGCTCTCTACATGCTGCTTGCAAATTTTGTTATCTATTAGATCAATTTAGGCAAGTAATGGTTATGGATTAATATGCTCCTTAAAGCACAAGTAGCTTTTAAGATAGTGAAACAACCATTTCAAATATAATTCTGCAAGACACAAAAATGAATGTGTCTGTTTGCAGAAATCTAAAAAAAAAAAAAAAAGAAAAGAAAAGAAAAGAAAAGCCCACAAAATCTAAAAATATTACAAACAGAAACATAATATTGATTGATGTGAATTTTTCTCAATATAATTAGAAGCAAAATGAATATTCCTCAAAAATCTGACAGCATAACATAACTGTGTTGACTGGATAGAAGGAATTTCCAGGCACTGCATCCTGCACGTGAGAAAATTCCTGCTTTGTTGGAGTCCTTCAGTTCCATTTTTCTTCTAACCTAACATATATTCCACTGTCCCATCTTGTGACATTTGTATTACTTGCCTTCCTTAACAACATAAACTACAGTTTCACTGTCTATAAAATATCATTTTGCTTTGATAAGACAAGAATAATTATGTCATACTGCAAATAAACATGACTTTTATTTCTTAGAGTTTTATTTGCCTACTTTACTTACTGGACTTGCTTGAGACTGTGACATCTTTGTTCTGGTAAAATTTTTTTTGATCATTACTGGTCTTTCAAAGTTTGTCTTACAATTGGGTCATTTTTCTTTGTGAATTTGCAGCATAACTGGACTACACAAGGAGACTTGTGACTAAACATGTCATTAATGCACAATAATATTTATAGGCAAAGGAGTGCTCATTATAGAAGAGTTAAACACAGAAAGTTCTCTTAAGAGTGTGGGTGAAAACCATCACACCGAGATTGTCCTTTGTGAGTGACATATATACTTTTCTTGACTTCCTGGGGAGAAAAACTGTGTCTTGTCTACATAAACATATTCTAAGTGTCATGCTAAATCAGAGCATTTAGATTTGTTTCAATAACCTATGTGATTATTACTAGGCTGTGGTATTCACATCATCTATCTTTTCTTACATTTAGAAGCTTAAGGTATAGATATTTCATCACCTACAACTGGATTTATTAGATCAGATACAGATCTATACATCAAGGAAATGATTTAGCCCCCTCTTAGAGTCAGAGGAGACAAACAGGAATTTCGAAGATTTGCTCATTCCATCATTTCTTCCTAGGGGAAGCAGGTAAAATGAATCCCATCCTTAATTTTAGACTTTTGCATCTGACTTAATAGCACTAAATTCCCTAACCTGTATGTAACATCTTGGTGCAATTGAGTCTTTCCCTGGGTTTGTATCCAGGCAGAAATTTTATTGTTTGTTTGAATTTTAATTGAATTCCAAAAATAGGTCCAAGGAGGATGATCTAGAGCCTCTTGCAACTAGTTCTACAACTAACATTTCATCTATATATACCAACACAGAGGGATTTGCTTTCAATCACTACTAGAAACTTAAACAGCTTTTTAATATATATATATGTATATATATAAAAGTGGGACACAGCTAAACAACTGATTTTTTTTTCACTTGCATAACTACTGTAACATAATTCTGTCCTATCATGTATTCTGAAACACTGCCAGAGTGGAGAAATGGATAATTCAGGAGCATGTTAGTTGGCTTAAAATATTGATGAGTACACTATATGAAAAACACAAATCCAGGAAAGAAGGACCTTAATTCTCCTGTGATTTGTTTCCTTGTGAAATGTGCAATAAAAAGTACTTGCAAACCCTGCAGCAGTGCTAAGATCCTGAGCATCTGTTGAGATCATTACTACAAACTAGAGAAGACTAAACCAGAAAAGGGTTGTTTCATGTAGCCCAGTAAATATGGTATTACTTTTGCTAATAAAAGGCTGAGGGCATTTTTCTGGCTCTTTGAGGGCTCAGGACTGGGTCTTGTCTTGCTTAGTTCAGTAAGCCTATCTTAGGCTTGCCTGGAGGTTGCTTGTTTTATCTCTAGCATCAGTTTTGTAATGACAAGGTGGCTGTCATCCAATTATTTTTAGACTTGCTTAGCTTTGTGCAATTGCAACATGCAAAGCCTATTATTGCAATAATTTTGATACATTTCTGAAAGTAATAGAGAGTGCTAAGATGTATTTGCTCTATACAGAATTAACTGCTGATGACCCTGGTATACAGACGTGGCAGAGGAATACAAGGGTGAAATGCAAGTATAGGCCCAGAAAGTTTGAACTCAAGCACAAGGGTTATAATCGAAACAATAATGAACAATTACTGAATATTAAATAATGCATCCTTGGGAACTAGGTAGGAACCTAAAACCAGTTTTAGGTGTGACAAATAAAACAAAGAACAAATATTTTACTTTATATTTAATGGCTACCATCTGTAATACATTTGGATACAACATGGAATCAAAGACCAATAAAGAAAAAAATCATGCTAGAATATATATTAAAAATAGCCATGAGTGGATTCCAGTGTGAAGAGGAAGCAGCTATGACCATCATACTCCTCTCAGCAAGGAGAAGGATGAAATCCCTCACATCTAAAATCACACATTTTCACCTGGGGGACCTGCAAAATTGATGGGGTTTTAACCCTTTCTTCCAGACCAAAGCCATCAACTTAAGATTCAGAGAAAGGGTAAGAATATGAGAGAAACTTTTAATATATACGGTATTTTGTTATTAGATTTTTTTGGTATTCCACAGATAATTTATACTATTATTTCAATGGCATTGTTGCTGAACAAATAGTAACTGTTTGTTGGACATTTATTATATTCTAAAATATTTCCACTAAACTACTATTGAATTCTATGTTTCCCATACAAAGGGAATTCTTGTGTGATGTATGTGCTTCTTCAGCTTCTTTATACATCACACAAGATGTCACTGCAGTACCATCACATTGCTCCATTCAAACATGTTACTGGATGCTGAGGCTTTCTCTGGGTGATCTTCCTGTTGAAATCGAAAGGGGTTCATTCCTGAGTACTTTATAAGGCAACCTCTGTTACTTTGCATTGGATAGACAAGCTTTACATTGTCACAGCAGAGCCTCACTTGGGAAATTCAGATTCCTGACACTGAGTTCAGTACCATTTCGTCTAGATATGCTGCTGACCTTTTAGTCATAGTTTGGGTTTTTGCAGGGCCTCCTGTGTGAAATATAGTCAAGACTGGATCACTGTGACCAAGCATACCAATATGAATTATTTCCTGATATTCTTTTCCTTAGCTATGTTTTTTAACCATCAATTGACACCATGAGAAAAGTATTTTGGACTTTAGAGAAGACATGGGGCTCTGTAAGTAACCACTTTAACATGTTATTGTCAATGTTTATGAACACTTGAGATATTTAATGATGATGTGTATAAGCAGGGAATTAAATAATAGTAAAGATGTGGCATTTTCACAGCAGGATGTATCACCATTATCATTATTAGACTGTAATGTCCTATGCTGAAGTAACATCTTAGATGCAAGTAATTTGATAGCCATTACTTTAATAATAATGAGTCTTTTTCTTTGGGAATTTTTTTCCCATACCACATACTTATCCCTATTTATTTTCTTTTTGCAAGTTGCTTCTTCCAACTAAGTCAGTTTTTATGCTGGTCTTTCTTTTATCATTTAATGAAAGAAAGTGTTTTGTAATAAACTAATTTAGGGGTAAATATTTGTCTTTGAAATAATATCATTGGTTTCTTACTTTGAATAACAAGAGAAGATTTTGGGGAAAAGGTTACACATTGCAGCTTCAATTTAAGGAAACAAAATAATTAATTACAATTGATAATGACTGATAAAGGAAAACTATAAAAAATAGGCTTTGAACTTTTCCACGAAATTAACTGAGGCATTTAAAAAGAGATGTTAACAGAAAAGCATGGTATGCTATGAGAGGAATTATCAAAGAAAATAAAGGTATTAAAAGTGCTCTTTTTTGTTACTTTTATTTTCTTTTTCTTTCTTTTTTATTATTTCTCTTTTTTCTTTTTTTTTTTATTTCCTTTTTCCTTTTTTTTTCTTTTTTTTTTTTTTTCTTTTTTCTATTCTCTTCTTTTCTCTCAGCAAAAAGGAACACTGAAGCACTGCACCTGTCATGGTGTGTGGCCACCGAAGTTGCTGCTTGAAGTTCCATTTTGGGGTGGATCAGCTCCCTGGAGCTCTGGAGAGGTGAAACTGGTGCTGATACTACAAATCTATCAATACAGCTCTGACACATAGTGAATCCTAAAAGCTAAAGCCACGAATTTCTGAATGAAAGGTATAAACTTTCTTTACCTTGAAAATAAGTACATTAGCATGATTAAAACTTTGGAGAATGTGGAATAAAGAGCGATTTCTTCTCCCAAGGCAGCGTATCAGTGAGACACATCTCCCTTCTGCAGTGCCATGACAGTAACATTTGTACAGTTAAGGAAGCTTGTGGAGGTTTAGAAGCACACAAACAAACATAAATTGACAGCTAGGTAGGAATTACCTTTTTGCAGGGATAGGAGTGCAGCAACTGCAGTCTGGATCAGGCATCTCAAAATGCCACTTCAGAGTCAGACTCTCACACAAAAGGGTGAATCAACTGCTAGAAACAATCCAATATGCTTCTGTTTTCAGGCCAGACCTCGCTAGGGACCAAAGGTCTGCACTTGTTCCTTACTGTGACCTCAGCTGGTCTGTGATTTTCCTTTATTACTTTTCCTTCAAACTCTAACATGACTCACGTACATACAAGGCTGAGTGCATGGCAACTCATTAACCCTGGATCAATCACTTTCCCCCAACCCATTTTGGCCTTTGCCAATCCCCATGATATCCACAGTCAAATATTGGGTGATTTTTTTTTTTCAAGCATTACACTGGTCTTAGAGAATAAAAACTTCCAGAAAATCAGTTTTTAGTTGGATTCAATGCAGGTGGTATTTTGGGGACAATGGAAAATAATCAGCCTTGGAAAATAATCAGTCACAGTTACGTTGTAGGCAATAGAGAAGAGCAATAGAAATTTCTAAAATGAGATCTTCTATACTCATGCAGATGTTTTTAGCAGATCAGATGAATCAAATATTAGCAGGACTTGCAGAAGATGCCTGGCTGCTCCATATGTGAATATCCACCATCAGAGGAATGCCATCTGCAAGAACTCTGCAAAGATTTCTCTGCAGCTACAGAGCATTCAAAAGTGATTGGTTCAGATTCAGTGTTTCAAATTTAGATGCTTGAATTAGGACAAGTGAACCTCATTGAACTAGTTTCCGGAAGGTGAGTCAGACATGTAAGTCCTCCACATTGAAAAGTAAAAAAAAGTAATCCAAGGTACAAATCAGGTGCTAACTGGGACACATAATTTCATGTAGGGGAGCTCCTATGATGGAGGTGCATGGAAAAGGTCTGTCTTCACTGCCTCAAATACCTTTTTTCTGGTGAATCACAGGAAAAAAATTTGAGATCATGAGACTTACTTCTGAGTTCATTTTGAGATGTAGCATTATTTGACATGCTTGCAGCCAGGTGTGGGTAATAATACTTTTGGAGAAGTTTTCACCTGCCAGTCAGTGTGCCACATTTCACTGACTTCTATAAATTCTAGAATTATACCCTCATTTCTTTCTGTTCTGTTACTTCTGCATGTGATACTTATTTCTATTATTTATTTCTAAAAAACTGTATTTGTTTTTAAATAACTACCATCTAAAATTCTGTGGCAGTCATCTGCAAGAGTAACCAATACATAACTGGTTTTGATTACTGAGCCATATTGATCATATTGTTGATTATACTAGTAGTGACAGTGATTATGGAGTGAAAAATACTACAAATGTAGCCCATAGAATACTAGAGCAATTCTTACTGCAGAAATATTTTAAATTACCTTTTTTTTCAGTGTTTCAAACACATTCTTACATACTTCTAGTTCAAATAATCCATTTATGTATAATGTAATTTCAAAATGTTCTGGTATATTATGGGCTTTATTCACTGTCCACCTTGATTGTCTAGATCTACCTAGAGTGAACGAGTTATGAAGAATTGAAAAGTCAAAGTAATGAAAAATAGGATCACAATTCTTCCAAATGAGAACCATGAGGAGATCATAAAGGAAAATAATGTGTTGGTCGTGTTCTCACAAAAAAAATATTGGCTTGCAAAACAGAAGATACAGCATCCTACTAGCAGGTAACATCAATTTCAGCAAGAGCAGCTTGAATACCTGGACAGAGTTATTCAGTGAAGCACAGTCCACAGGGCTAGTGGTGAGTCCTTGCTTTGGTACTGTTGGCATGGTGACTGTCTTTCCAGCAACACAGAAATCTGTTGTCATCTTTATTTCTTCTTGCTTACATTCAATGATCTTTTCTTGAAGATTTTGTTCCTGAAGAAAGATTATTTTTTTTTTCTTTTTTTAAGGATATATACCTTAGTTCAGTTGATGTACTTGTCATTTACCTTGATAAGAGCTTATTTTCCTCAGAGGGTTAACAGAAAGAACTGCACATGCTCTGGGTTTAGTATCCCTTTCTTAACTTGTTCTGCAGGGCAGTTCAGGACCCTCACAAAATCCCAGAATTATTATCCTGCTCATTTTTACATACTGGAGTCAAGTTTTCATCTTTACTGCAGTTAAAATGAGGCCTCATGTCATACCTACTCCTAATTGGGTGCCACAAGGAAAGCCTTTTCTGTAAGGACTACATCTATAATGCCTAACTCTTTCTCCCTGCAGCCTCACAAGTGGATCTCAACAGAGTCTTCAGTCCATAGAGAAAGTATGCAAAAGTAATTTAAAAGAAGCTGTGATAAAGAGAGAAGGGAGAAGCCTATACAAGAGCAGTATTTACAAACAAGAGAGCTCAACAGTGTTACATAATGCTGTTTTTAAAAAATCAGGTACAACTGCTTATGAAAAGATAACTTGTTTCAGGAAGCCTGTTGGTATATTACTGTAGAGGATCTCCTGTAGATAGAATAAAGAGATTAAAGTCATCTTCAGGTGCTACTTACTTTTCCTTCTGCTAAAGAAAGAAGCCAGACTGACAGCTGTGGCATTTAGAGATATCCGTATTTCTGATTACTATTTCATAATTGTGAGCTATTTCAGATGTTTTGTGCTCAGCAATATATATACCTTATAACTCTAGTCCTACTAAAAACAAAGCGTAATTGTCTCCATCTTTCTAGTCAAAGTTATTTATGAAACCCTGCAAATAGTGTTACTTATCTGATTACAGATATTACAGAAATTTACTGTCCAGTAAAATTCTCCTAAAAGCACTTCAGCAGCACAGTGATTACAAAATGGGTCTGTGTTTGACCTGCATTTAGACTTGTGTCATAAGCAGTTTTCTGACATATGCTCGAAGGTACTAGGTAACAGTGATTTGCATGTCCCAGGCAAAGGTGTCTGGAAGGGCTCCTGTCCATAGCCCTGGAAGGAAAGTAGAAATAGATCAGTTGGGAGGGAAAGATTCTGTGGACCATGTAATCTTTTTTTTCTTACATTTTGAAATTCAGCATCTTCAGAAAACTTTTTCACTGAGTCTATCTTCTTCATCTAATAGAATGGTATGGGAAAAGAAAGAAAAAAGAAAAAATTTGCTTTAGTTACCCCAAGTAATCCTATTCCAAAACTGATTGATCCCATTCTTCCAAAGTGGCGTCTAAAACTCAAATTTGGTTCCAAAAGTTTTCCGCTTTGTCTGCTATCAGTTGTTAAAAGGTAAGCCAAAAGGGATAAAATAAAAAGGACCAAGATAGGATTCCTGCTTCAGAGAATCTGAAGACATTGACTACAACTCCAGACATCAGCACAATTTATTTCCAGGAGTTCTGAGTTCAGTGAGGCAAATTTCAGTAAGCCTTTGCCCAGGCGTGAGGACAGAGTTGCTTCTTCCTGCCACTGTCAGTGAGGCTGAGATGTTTCCATTCTTCTGCATCCTATCTAATATTTCTGACTGAAGTGGCATGGTAAGGCTAATTAAGTCAGCAAGACTGCATTAACCTCATGTTTCCTCATCCCCATTTTAACAATCCATGTCTGGCAGTTGAGTCTCCAACCAATATGCAAGAAATACAGGCAGTTAAATAAATGACATGTCTTCCAGACATCTAGTGATACTTTCACATGTGTCTCTGGCACTGTATTAAATATTAGAATATAAACGTGGCAAGGTTTAGAAGAGGCCCTTATGTCAAAGTACCATGAGGAAGTTCCAGTTCATCATTAATATTTTCAAATCAAATTCCAAATAGGCTTAGTTATCTTGCCAGGGAGTTCATTGTTTGAGTACAGAGCCCCAAATATTTTAAAACCATTGAACACACAAACCCACACACACATAAAGTATAAACTTACCTGTCATTAAAATTTTGTGATATTCCATTTGTTTCTCAAGATGCAGAAGAATTCAGATTCCGGAATTACATGGTATAGAATGCCATTATGTTTCAGAAAGGTGGTATCCTTAATATTAAGACCCAAATTCTAATAAATTTGCCTGTATTCAAATACGAAAAAAAAAAATCTTCAATTCCCTGTATTCAATATCAATTGTGATTCCAACAAAATTTAAAATCATCAATAAATTAAACATATCAATGTCACATCTTTATCAGAGGAACTCACATGGGTCACTCCTTTGAATTACAAAATGGCATACATTAACATTCTAGTTTTGAACTAGTTTTAAACTTTGTTTGAATAAGTTTATTTAATGTATTCAGCAGTATGGCAAATGCAGCTACTGATATACTTTTACAGAGAGAATGTAAAATTAAGTCATCTGCTCAACACGTGCAGGAAGAATAAAGCTGTGAAAGAATTCAAAATAGAGGGATTTACAGATGGAAGGAGACTTTTTGTTCTTCCTCCAAATGGTTGTATTTTCATGTTTTTACTTCTGCTTTTATTTTCTTGAAAAAAAAAATAAGTGAGGCTAATCCTTAACTGAAATTCATTTTGAAAGCCTATATATCAAATGAGCATGCCCAGAATGCACAGAACGGGATAGTTAGTCACTGTGATGCAGGGATGGAAACTGTTCTCCACGCTATTTTGTTTCCTTAAAAGATTTGTGTGCAGCCCTTCAAGCTGCAATCCTAAGTGAACAGAATTTTCTGTACTTCCTTATCTATTATAGCTCCTAAGAGTGAAGTTTGTCAGGATTGTAGTGCTACTATTAAGGAATCCTGATTCTATAGATTCTTGTGTTTCGAAAAGACTGTGTGAACTGAAGGAATGTCCAAGATAACTGGAAATTAATTAAAACTAAGAGGTTTCTTGATTAAAAAAAAAGCACATTTCACAATTTAAGTAAATTCCAAAATGCAACGATCTTTTTGTATACGTGAAAATATTGAAAATCCACAAAATCAAAAAACTTTCAAAATTTAACAGCTGCCTGGTAGTCTGAACAATTTAAGGAAAATTTAGAAAAAGAAATGTATACTGGAGCATTCACCAAAAAACTGAGATTGAGTTCATCTCAATCTAGCAAATGTGTTCTCTTGGTTTTCCAGGAAATTATATCCTGAAACAGAAAAAGAAAATAGACTGCAAGTCCCTACAGTGCTTTATAAATCATTATTTTAAAGGTAAGGAAAAACTAAAACCACAAGCACATGGAACACAGAGATGACTTCAGTTAGTGTTTCTGTTGAGACCAAATTTCACAGAATCTCATATTAAAAAAAAAAATGTCTCACTTGATCCTTTGAATCATAATTGTGGAGTCTACTAAGGATCTTGGTTCTTAATTGTTCACTCAGTCCTGTTTGGATCTGGAAAACATTCATAAATTATCTAGATCTTCCCCCTGATTGTCCCGTTTTTATGGTGTGAAGTCTTCATGTGGAAAGAGAGCAGAAAAAATGGTGTTCTGACAGGGAACAAAGCCAAAAGATTTGCATTTTACATGCATGACAGGGAAAGTAATAAGCAGTTTCATGGTGTTTCAGTAATGGTGTTTCAATAAATGATAATAAAACCCAGTTCCTCCAACAAGTGGGAGGCACTGCTTCCTCCCTGGTGGGTGCATCCTTTTAAAACAGACCAAGTGCCCAGGGTAGCACAGCAGACAGAAAACACATGCCACAGAAGAGATGGGGTCCCTGAACCCCTTCCAGGTGACACCATTCCTGTTTAAAAGGGACCATTCCTGTGCTGGAGCTTCCCAGACCACACCGACCTCCCTGCTCTCTCCCTCTGCCGCGTTCTCCCCGGCACAAAGAGCAGCACAGGCTTTATGCTCTGCACTAATGAATGAACCTGAAGGATGCTCTGTGAAGCCATGCAAGATTAATTAGGTCAAGGACTGGGGTGGCTGCGGGGTGACTGTCACACTGACGTTTTTAAGCAGCCTCTCTGTTGTACAGCAGCCCTCCCAGTTGTGCCGTCCCAAAGATCAGCTCTATGGGACGTGTTCGTCAAATCACTAAACATAATCATATTTCCTCTTATAACTGTCATGGCTTCTTTCTTACATGCTCACTCCCCTCTCTTTTTCTTCTGCATTGTATTTATTATTATTATTATTGTTATTTTGCCTACGAGAAAGGAAAGGTCTCTGAAATACTGCTGGGTTTTTTTACTTTGTACAACAGCTCCCTCTAATGCTCATTCTCTTTTTTTTCCGTTCATTTCCTGATGGGAGGGGAAAAAAAAAAAAAGTTTAAGTTATACTTAAAATTTGATGAACGATGTTTCTTTGGCCATTCCTCTGTGTTGTGAATACACAAATACCAAGGCTCAAACTGACAAGAAATTTGCCTATACACTTTATAACTATCTGATGAATAGGCTTTTTCAAGAGTACCAACCAATTACAATATGATTAAAAAGACAATAAATATAACCAAAACTGGTTTCCCATGACTTCTTAGATGCATTTCAGGGTATCAAAGATCTATATATGGTTTGATGGCAGAGACTGACTTACAGATATTTTATTTATTTATTTATTTATTTATTTTCCTGCTCCATCTCTGAGTAGGTAAGGAGATGTGAGCAAATGTGCTGTTCTGACATCTCTTCTAGAAGCCTGTGAGTAGAAAAGTGCTGAATAAAAAAAAACCCAACCAAACCAACCTAACCCCCAGGAAAAAATATATCAATTCCTGAAGTATTTGAGTAATGGTGATTGCATTGCAGAGTAACAAAAACAAGACAGGTCATACAGGAAAGGGATGTGGATTATGAAAAAAAATTAAAAGAGGAAGACAGACAAAAACAATGGGTATGAGAAGGGAATGAATGATCAGATAGATCAATAGACTTTAGGAACAAGTAGATGACTGCCATTTCCCAGTTCAGTTTCCTACACAGTGTACTCCCTAGATGAGAAGATTAATTTCTTCTACTCAGATACAAACTCCCACATACTGTGGTTGTAGTTCTCTTCAAACAAACGATGGTCTTTGAAAACCTGTACTCGTGCAAGGTCAGTGTAATAACATCCAATCTCCTATTTCAGGGTAAGAAGGCTTTTCACCCCCTGGAATGTCACAAAATCCAACTAACATTTGGCCACTCAACGTGAAGGCTGTTTCAAGGACCACTGAACATGAGCAAATACTTATAACAGGCTAATGGTCAAAGTTTAAAACAACCATAGCACTTAGCAATTAATTAGCATTCTTGTTAAAATAAACCTCAGTACAGATCTCTAAAGCTTATTGGAACTAAAGGACTTTATTTTACATTAATTTGTTTCAATTAAGATTTAATCTTTTTTTCATTTACTTTTCAAATGTTCTATCAGAAATAAATGTCTTAGGGAAGTGTCTCAAACTTAAGGCAATCTTTAAAAAATATGTGAAAAGCGTATCACCTTCACTGGAAGTCACGCTTTATGAATTATAGCCAAAATTTATTATAGGATATTTTTGTAGCTACTTTAAGGAACCTCAGTTTGGGAACATTTTAATGACTAGGTAAATATAAGTCTAATGACTGGAGTATTTTTATTAAAACAACTTGGTTTCATTGAGGAAAATAAAACTTATATTAGATCAAGAGCTCTACAAGTTCCTCAATTTCCAGTCAAACCAAGTACTTTTTTTTGCAAACCACTGCCATCATATATGCTGACATTTTCATTATGTCAATGTTGTCAGATCTTGTGATGTCAGTATGACTTCTTGACATTAAACTGAACAAAAAATGCATGTGAGTGTTTAGACAGGTACACGAGAGTCTCTGAAGCTAAATTTCTGACCATCATGCATCTGCAAATGCAAAGTCTCAAAAACCTAGCATTTATGTATTTATATACACATGCACACAAATCTCAGTCATTATAGGGTAAGTATAGTAATAAAGTAAAAACAACAACAATAAAAGCAGAGGAAATTATGTGCTTAGAGGACATGAAGTTCAAGAGAAATATTCTTGATGGTGGGTACAACTAGGTTTTCAGCATTTGGTAGCACCCTGCTGGAACACAGAGTTTTTGGTGAGCAACTTGATGGTCCTTCTGTGCTTTGAAAGAGCAGAAAAAGGCAAGGCAACTGCATTCAAAGGCACATCAGCTCTAATGAGAGGAGGGGAAATTCATATTTCTGTGAGGAGATATCTGACTGCAATAGGGAGAATATAGTTGAAGTTTTCCAGGCTCCCTCAGAGTTACAGCATTGCCAGTTCTGCTGGCCCATGAGCAGTGTGGTCTGGAAACAGCACTGTGCACTGTTGGTAGGGCAGGAGGGCAGATGCCTGTACCCAGGACAAGCCTTTACAACTGATTGGATTGTCTCTTGCACCTCTCCAAGCTCCAGTTGAGCAATGTACTGCAAAGTGAGAGTCTAAATATAGAGCTCAGTTCAAAGCAATAAAAAAATATATTAGTGAGGTGGTTACAAAACTATAGGGGAAAAAGATAAATATTTTTAGTTATATTATAACAGTGAACAGAAAAAAAATCCTCTATACACTCTGAGCTACACAGAGTTTCCTGGGTGATATCTCTGTGTCAGCCAGGTCACAGCTTTCATCTGGGGACAAGCACACTTCTCAGTTCCACCTTTGGGTTTCTCACCTGCTTAGGTGCACACTGAACATCAGCTCACACATTTCAATTTCACATGAAGCCAGTTCTCCCAGAGCTCCACATTGCATCCATCAGGGTGTTTGGTAGAGGCTGCTCCCTGCACAGCGTGACCAGGCTGGGACACCCTGGAGCAGGGGGGGCCCCAATGCCACCTGTGTGCACTCTGTGTGCCAGAGGCATATACCTGTTGATACATGATGTATAGGAACTATATATATTTGTGTGTGTTTTTCTATAGGAATCGTGTGTGTGTGTGTGTGCGCGCGCGCATTTTCCTCTTGGGAATACAGGCTTGGTCTTGATGCATGCTGAACCTGGGGACACAGGGCTGCCACACTTCTGTCATGCTACTTGCTTCAGCAGCTCCATGTCAGTATTTCACAGCTTGCATTCTCAAAGCTTTACCAGAGGAATCACATTTATATTTAGTGGGAGGAACTTGTATTTTATGGTGTGAGCCTTTGAAGATCTACCAGCTCTCCTTTCCCAAGCAGATTTTGTGTCTTTTCACAGTTACCTCAACCATTCCAATATGCACTTTAATACTAAGCTCATCTGGAAGAACAAAATAAAGAATTACTAGATTTATACAGAAGCTTTATAGCTTCCTTTGTAGAGAGATACATCTTTTCTTGTCTCACATGTTGTGATAGAAAAAAAACAAAACATTTTTCCATCAGGATGTGAAAGTGAGACACAGGCAGAAAAAGATGCAACATTCCAAAATGTCTGAGCAAATTAACAATAGATAAGACTCTTCATTTCATCATTCAGTGCTTAATCTACTAGACAGTAGTAATTTTGCAGTAAAGCAGTTACCTTTGTTGGGGTACAACAAGAAACAGGTTTTTCCTTTTTTTTAAAGATTTACACTATTTTCTTGACTTGAAGTGAACTTTGGCATGATCTTTTTATCACTTTTTAAATTTTATGCAATGGGAAAAATGTTTACTGAATTTACAACCAGCTGCAGCCATCACAAATGCTAATGCTGACAGCTGATTGACGTGAGTCTCAGACCACCAAAGACATTCCAACACACCAGCATTGATTGCAACTCCAGAACACTGTTCTGGCTATACATATCACTGAGCAAAGTATTGCAAGAAGGATGTGTAGGGCAGGTTGTGGACAATTCCAAGATTCAAGAGAGCTTAGCAATTTGAGAGCATGAATAATTGAGAGAAATTTAAGCATGAATTGATTAACACCTTTCCCCTCAAATAGACTCTCAGAAAAACAGTAATCATAAAATAGCTTTCACTAAAATCTGATTTCAAGATAATTTTGACCTCTCTAAACTGACTTTCAGTAACATGGGGTCAGTTATTCATGGAAATTCATGGAAATAGTGAGGTTTCTGTGCCACCATCAGTAAATACTGGGGAGGGCATTTACAGGGATTGACATTAGCACATAATCTGTGTATGCATCAGCAAAAAGAGCAACATAGCAAGAACTGATTTGGAGAGCAGAAGTTTCCATGCCATCTGCTGTGCAGAAGCTTAACTTCAGATCATCTCTAGTGTTCTACTGTAGGCTGAATACCTGAAGACTCCTGAACTCCACGTTTTGAGATGGTCTCAATTTAAACCCCAAACCCTCTCCTTTCTGTAAAATTATGGCAAGCAGAAGTGATAAGGAAATTTATTTCAAAATAATTCTGCTGACTTAAACTACAATGCTAATTCAAATCAGATTAAATTACCTGATTAGAGATTTGAACAGGATAGATTAAAAAAATAAAATTAAAGGACACATAAAAAAAGAAAAAAGAAAGAAAAATAATAATGTCTCCTTCTCCCATTGGAGGGAACTGTAGACTGTCTTAATTTATGAACTTTAACTAGATGTCTAAAACTCATGCTGTAAGTATCCTTCCTGAGCTCTCTGAAGGACCCTCTTTACAATCAGGATGAAAACACTTCCTTTTTATTCCTGTCCCCCTTTTTTTTTTGTCCTCTTGATTTACTTGTTACCATCATAACCTGCAACTTGTGGATAATACTTGTCACACATATAAATGAGCCTAAAACATAAGCAAGGTTTTACCTCTCTTTACACTGTAGATACATTAATACCCTGTTATATCTGACTGTGGGCACCTGCTTTAGCTGTCAGGTGGAAGCTTTTTCATCTTCAGAAAAGCACATCATGTTAGGTTTTCTTCAAATCTGGTATCAGCAAAATCCCTCTAAACTTGCTTTTCCCTGAATGTACTATTCTCCAAATCCCCCTTCAGACAATATCCAGGATGAGTTTACAGACTGAAGCTTTAGACAGCTGGTTCCTATGGTTGCTCATGCTACTGCAGAAATAAAGGTCCTATTATTATCTGATGGGGCCTTCTGCAGTGCAGCTCCTTTACTTTGAGTAAAGTTTGAGTTTGAGTTTTATTGTGCATGTTCTTGTGGAGGTCAAAGGAGCACAAAGCACTCACTTCTGGTTCTCCGATATATAATTTCTTCAGGCAACAGAGTGGAATGAAAAACAGCAAGGGAATGTCTGTATCGTGCAATTTCAAGTCCCCTCATTGCATTGTGTACTTTATAAGAAAAGCAGCAGTTACAGGTGCATTTAAATGGGAAGCTTTCTGCTGATAATCTATCTTGAGTATTTTCTGAAGGTGTGACTGGGTACCACCCTTGAGAAAAGTATTTCTACAAGGAAAGGAGCGAGATAAAGCAGCACACACTGAAAAGAAGTGTAAGGGATATTGAGGCACTTCTGCATGTTTCACATAGGTGCAACTTTCTCTCTCTACCTCACAGTAGGTGAGCATGCTGTGCAACTACTGGACTCCCAACTAACCAGCAGAAATGGTAGCTACAAAAATGATCTGTAAAAGGCAGGCATCAGGATATGAACAAATACCTAAAAATACTCCAGTAGAAACAAGATTAGAATATGCAACATTAATATTAAACTTTGTATAACCATGTTGTGGGCTGACCCTAACAAGATATCAGATTCCCACCCAGGCTACTCTATCAGTCCCCTCCTCAGCTGGACAAGGGGAGAGAAAATATAACAAAAATCTTGTGGGTTGAAAGAAGGACAGGGAGAGACTCACCAGCTACCGTCATGTGCAAAACAGACTTGGGCACACTAGTTTAAATTGTTACCCATCCAGTCAAGAGTAGGGGAATGAAAAATAAACTCAGATCTTAAAAAATCTTCCCCTCACTCCTTCATTGTCCCCGAGCTCAACTTTTCTCCTGATTTTCTCTATATCCTTGTCCGCAGCACCATGGGAGGATAAAGAATGGCATCAGCTATCACACCTTGTCTCTGCTGCTCCTTCCTCCTCAGGGGGAGGACTCCTCACACCCTTCCCAACCAGAGTGGGGTCCTGCCCACTCTGGGGAGTGAGTTTGCCAAGAACATCTCCAGAGCCCTTCCTGGGGGCCACATTCCTTCATGAGCTGCTCGAACAGGGGCCCCTTCCAGAGGGTGCAGTCCTTCAGGAACACACTGCTCCAGAAGTCCAGTGGGGTCACAGCTCCCGCCAGGATCCTGCTCCAGCAGGGACTCCTTGCTTCATGTGACCACAGCTCCTGCCAGGATCCTGCTCCAGCATGGGCTTCCCACCAAGCCACAGCTTCTTTTGGGCATCCACCTGCTCCAGCATGGGCGTTCTCCAGTGCTCCACGTGGACCTTCATGGGCTTCAGGTGGACAACCTGCCTCACCACAGTCTTCACTGTCACTGATGGGCTCTGCCTTGGCCAGCAGTGGGTCCATCTCCGAGCCAGCTGGTTTTGTCTCTGTTGGACATGGGGAAAGCTCCTGGCAGGCTCTCACACGAGCCATCCCACTGTCATCCCTGCTACCAAAATTTGGCCACACAAACCCATTACAAACCAATAATTTTGGGTGTATTATGGTTAGTTTCTGGATGCCTGTTCACAGTGTAAGAATATATAGATACATATACAGGAAATTGTACACCATGTCCAGATGGCTCCAAATTTTAAATGTCTGAAGAAGAAAAATAACTGCAACTGTCTTAAGTCAGGAATTAAGAAAAAAGAAAGTAAGCAGACTAATACAAGTGATAAATGTTTTGCTCCACACAGATAAATTAATCAGCAGCTGTAGCAAGACAAATATCAGACAGATGTCTCTGGGAGCTTCCTGAACTCTAACTTGCAGTTAAGTTTGGCAGACCCAATAAAAATGAGGTACAGCCAATGTGCAGCTCTTTACCCTGAGAGAATAAGAAAAAACAGTAAGAAAAGACATAGCTGATTAATATAATTGTCTCATACCTCATTAGACAGCTAACCCTTGCTGTGCATTAAAGACTTTTTCCCAAGTCTGTTCTGGCACCACATCAGAGAATTACTTTCTAAATATAATGCAGTATATAAACAAAGTTAGCTTCAATTTTTATTGCTTGTCCCAAGGTCTGTGTTCAGTGTTTCTCAACACAATAACAGGGAGCCATGGGGCTTTAGCTCTGCCCCTCTTTACACCACTTCCTCCTCTAAACATACAAGTTAGGCATGCATCCAGAATAAAGGAAATGCTGATTTTTAAATTAAATGTGATTTTTAGGTCCTGGATAAAAGAGGAAATAATAAGTCTCAACACAACTTGGACTATGGACTTTATGCCTTTGGAATAAATTATACATAAATTTCGTACAGACCTGGCAAACAGATATTTTGGCTCATGATGTGGAACAAGGCCATATGTTAACATGAAAGAAGGGACTGCTACGGGGATAAAACTCAGAGCATTGGTGGCTAGTCCCAGCAAAACCATTTCCATCAACTCAACCATTCCAAAAAACTGCAGAAGTTAGGCTTTGCTGAGAAAACTAATTTCACTGACGTCAATGATTTTTTGCAATATGACAGTTAGCTTGTAAGAGAGAGGAAGCTGAGTAATCAGAGGATCTTGTCTAAAATAAGAAACTATACATTTGAAATATATCTTGAACTAATGTTTTTTTAGATTTGGAATACTTACGGATTTTCATAATTTGCACTGGTTTATCACTTTTCCTTCAAATTCAGCTGAATACTGAACATCAAAAAATCAGTTTTGTTTGTACAGATGCGAAAGTCTTCTGAAAAGAAGTATGCTGAATTTGTATAACGAGGTTTTTTCTTTCTCAATACTTTCCTTGGAAGTCTTTTTTTCTTTTTCAGTGTAAGAAATTACCTATTTAAAAATGTGAGCAAAAGCTACATATCCGAGTCCTCCAATATTCTAGCTCAGTTTCCTTTTGGCAGTGCAGTAGAAGCTGATACATCAAGGGAATTCAGCTTTGATAATCAGGTAAATACCTCTTCTGTGTTTTAAATTCAAGAAGATTTTATTGAAAATCTGACTTCTCCCTAGGAAAAAATAAATATATTGGATATATATGTTTTTGTACTGTTGAACTTCCTGAAAATGTGGTCATGTAGATTTAATTTTTTTTTTTAATTTTTATACAGCTGTCTGAAATAGCCAATGCTAATTCCCTATAGCCCAGGGCTCTGGACCAAACTGCAGCCCTTCAGTCTTGTGCTGGAGGTTGCTGCCACTCCTTTTCATTTCATCACTGTAGGCAGTCTAACCTACCACAAAAGAACATGCAAACAAATAGAATACTACTCAGGAAAGTTTTCAAAGCTCTTCATGGAGCTAAAATTTCCTTCAGACTGGTAAACTGCATAATTAACAATGAAAGTAACTGGGGGGCTGATTTACAAAAATCAGGCCATGTTATGCGGTTTTCCAATAAGTATCAGCTTCTTAACAGGTTTATTGAAAGGAAGAGAAATACTCTAAATCTATATATTCAAAGAACTTGTTATTATTTCAGGTTATATATATAACAGCAAATAATAAGGTCATGCTTTTATTAGAGACAGTGGGCACAAAGAGAAGAAATATACCTTTTAAGCAGTAGAAAGACTATTACTGTAAAAAGTGGACAAACACAGGTTGAGCTGGGAGATTGTGGAGTCTCCAGTTTTGCAACTGAAGTCAAACCCTATCTGGACACAGCCCTGAACCCTGCCCCAGCAGAACCTGCTCTGAGCAGGAACTGGAAGTGGGGACCTCCAGAAGCACCTTCCAGTCCCAGCCATCCCTTCAAAGTCAGCGACAATCAATCCATGATCCAGTAGAAACAATTAAAAATTAAATCAACTTTTCTTTAATGTGCAGAATAATTCACCAAAAATAATAGAAATAGTGATTGCATACTTCAAAAAAGAGAACTATCCCTGTTTAAAAAGAGACATATTTTAAATGAAATTTGATCATATACTTTAAAAATAAATAAAAAATATACAGGTAACAACAGAAAATCAGTAGATTAAATAACTGAATATTAATTTTTTGAAGTATACTGCTGTGGTTTTGCAAATTTTTTGGGATTATCTATAAATCCTTTTTAAACATTTGCAGCTAAAAGAAAAGAAAACAAAAATGAAAAGAAATTTTTTAAAAGCCTTCCATGTAAAATTTCATTGATCCAAAGACCTTCAAGACTAAGTGTCACTGCACCAGGCCTGCTGTCAACTTTGATTCTTGCTCTGAATCACAGCTTTGCAACCTAAACATTCTAGTGGCCTAAATACTCATTTATTCCTTGTGGTGTGTAGTGGAAGGACAAAAGTTAAGAGTTGATTTGGTAGCTGCTGGAAAATCATATCTGATTCAATATAACAAGAAATAAAGTAGAACAACTAAATCATTTGGGGTGGGGGCTTTGGATGCTTTAGCACTGCAGATGAGAGCAAAAATTCTCCTGCTTCAGAAAGAAAAAATCAAAGTTATTGACTTCTAAATTAAATTTTAAAATACTTGAACTTACATATTCTTTCCAGCTACCAAATGGCTTTGTCTTTTGGAGTGGCAGGTAGACTTTTCTCTCCATTATATTTTTACAGTTTTGTCAATCAAGCAGGTCAGCAGAATGGTCCTGAGGTATAATTGTTCTCATGCCCCACAGATGGTACCCACAGGTCAGTTTTCAAACATTCAGCTTAATTTCATCTCCTTCAGGATTTTGATTCTATTTATTCAAAAGCGAAGATGACAAACTGGAATTTATAATTTCCTTTATTTTTGTTTTTTCCTTCATCCCTTCATCCCCCACCCCAAAACAAGGAACTTCTGCAGTTTCTTTCATATCTTCAAAAGTCTTCAGCAATTATGCTTTACACCAGATTTTTGAGACTTAGGTAAACATCTAGAAGACAACTAATGTTTGGCATCCCTGGGACACAGCTGATCAGACATAAAAAGGTCCACTTTCCTCTATGTGTGCCAAGCTTTATCAGATGAGAGGAGACCAATGAAGCTTTGAAATTTGACTCTGTTACTCATACGGTTTTGTCCCATGCCATTTAGGCATTCCTTACAGTTTTAGCTGTCACCATGTGTCACTGCAAAAAGGGATAATATTTAACAAAACTACTTACTGTTGTCATCTTGACAGTGCAGAAATTAGGAAGTGATTGTTGTAGCCTTTTGCTATTTAATGTTTTAATTTTAAATTCAATATTTGTATCTATTTAGTTATATAAAGCATAGAATTCTTCTCTCTTTTGGAGTACTCTAATAGGGCAAATTAATGAACTGGACCACTTACACATCCAAAGTTTTGCCATATGTTTCAGTTAAAGTGAGATCCAAAGGCAGGAATCATTTCATTAAAGTTCTTATTCTCTTGTTTCTCAGGAGATTGTTCCTTCTTTTTCTCTCCTGGATCTATGAAAGGATTTATGCTTCTTGAATTTCCTGGCACCTTACTTGGATAGAGTTGTACTTTCATGACTCACCTCCTATTGATTTCCAAATGCTATAGTAATTGATTCATATTTTCTTTTCATTACTCTAATCAATTTTACCAACCAAAAAAAAAAAATAAATAAAACCAAGAAATATTTTGAATTTGTTATTTTTCTTTTTCTGAGCTCCTGGATTTCTTACTGAAATATTCATTGCTTCTTTGTCTTATAGTCTTAAATGTGGCCTAGGTAGATACTTCAGAGCCAAATCCTCAAATTTTAAAATGTCTATGTAAGATAAAGAAAAGAAATTTAACAAGTTTGGTTTTAGTTTTCCTAGTCTCTAGACTGAGTAATCAGTATTTTTGTCATATGTAAGATCTTTTATGAGTACAAATGTGTTTGTCATGAGAAAAATGTCAGAACACTTTAGAAAGTGAGATACTTAAGTAAAATGCACCAAAAAATTGCCCTGATGATACTATTCTAGCCTCTATTCACGAAGAGGGTATGAAAATGACAGTCATACATATTTTTTTTGAGCACCATTGAAACCACAAAAACTAGTCACCTAAATTTTTGTTTCTCATTACTGCCTATTGCAATTTTCTCTCCTATATAGGAAAGGCAACCATAAAAGGCAGAGAGAGAACTCTTTGACAGGTCTCTTCGCAGGCCCTCTTTTATTGGTTTGGAAACAGAAGGCAGCTGTTGTAAGAACAGAGTTCAATAAAGCCCCTTATGGCTTCCAGGTCTCTCCAGTATGATCAGGGGCTCCCTGGGTTCCCTGTCAGTGCCAGCTGTGCTCTGTGAGAGCTGAACCCAGGGGAGTGCACATCTGTGTGCAGCTGACAGGCTCAGGTCTAAATCAGACACCTTGTGTGCCTCCTGCAGGGAACAATACTTCCTGGAAATAATCTGATCAGACAGAGCAAGTAAGTCCTACATGAATCAAATCTCCTTATATTATCAGACACTCAAGAAAGATTGAAGAGACCAAGCTGCAGCTTTCAGCATGTGGAGCTGAGTCATTTGATCACAGGATATAGTCAAGAAAAGGAGCAGCTTTGCCCAGCTTAATTCTAGCCTTGAGATATTATCAGGCACTATTTGGTGTTTGTAACAATAAACTTGAAGAAATGAGAAAAAAAAAGAAACTGAATGATTCTGAGGGTTATTTCAGTTTGAAGCAGATGTTAGTTTTAAAAGAAATTTCTTAGTATTTGATGACCTCTGGTGGACAGAGTTACATTTGCAGGTCTTCTGAATGAAAATATGTATTCCGCACCTATTTTCAGGAAAGACTGCAATACAATATTATCAAGTTACAACCCTTTGTCTCATTACTTCACAGACTAATCCCCAACTCCAAAATTCATGTCACCTTCTAACTGTGAACCTGCTTAAACTGAAAAGTGAGCACAAATTATTCTTTACAGCAATTTTACACGATAACAAGAAAAATTCCTAAGGCAGAATTATTAGCATATGTAATAACAAAACCAGTTCAAATATATTAAAAGAATGAAAAAATTCTGCTGGTACCAAAGTTTTCAAAACTGTAATATTGTAAAATACCATCTTCAAATTTTCTAATTTTTTTTCTATTTTTTTTTTTTTTACCAGGGTAAACTATGCTATTTTCTATGGAAGTCCGCCTTAATAAACATATCCATGAAGTACACTGTCATATTATCATGTGCATTTTTCTCTCATTTTAGTACTAGCTAGACTGTAAACATTCGTGTCCACATAACAGGGGGTTAAATAATAGAGTGTCCTGCAAATTCTTTTATGAGAAACTACAGATCTTTCCTTACATACTCTGACTGTGATGACTTCTTCTCCTCTTCCCTACTCTCTTTGACTCCATTTTCTTCCTACTCTCCTGTTCATCAAGACTCTCTTTCTCAGTCTCTTTCCAGAGACATATTTTTCCTTTACCTGTGCTTCAGTGCAGATACACCCTGAGGACCTTGGGTTGAGTATCATAAAATTATCTTCTCTTACTTCATTATTTTGCCATAATAATAATTTTATTGTATGATTATTCAGGGTGAAAATAATTATTAAGTTCCCATGGCTTATATAAGAAGGTCACTTTTCTCACTGGGAATTTCATTTGTTTCTTTATTATAACAGCCTGTGGTAGCTGGCATAGAGCGATGCTAATCATTTGCTTTAAATTTAACTATGAGCTATAACTCTGAAAAAAGAGAATACCATTCACTTTTGACAGTAAAATCATCAGTAGCAGTAAAATAATCAGTATACCTAATTCCCTCAAATTATCACTGTATTACCTTAAGAAAGAAAAATGGGATGGGGCAGAAGAGCAGATCAGAAATGGCTTCACATTCCTTACAGAAGCAATATCATCGTTGTGGAGGCAATGGTCAGTGTACAGCAAGCAATAAATGGTAAAGACCTCATAGCTGGTGAAGTCTGACTCTTACTGGCTTACTCATCATGCAATTAATTAAATCAGCACACTCCTGAGCAGTCCTATCTCATTCAGCCATGGTTACCTCCCCTCTCAGATGTCTCATGTCTTCTGGCTTTTTCTACTAAAAATAATAATAATTTTAAAATAATAATCACTGATCCACGACTTCACAGCAACATTTTCTATCATGCTATGAAGCAGCACTCAGAACCTAAGCTCCCCTGATAGGCAAGAATCCAAGCTACTTCAAAAGAATGAGAAAGGTGTTTTGAACCAGACTTCCAATGAGCCATGCCAGGTTGTCTCATTGTCTTTAATTCCTTCATTAAGACATCAGCACATTGCACAAAAGGAATACAAACTTAAAAGGTGAACCTTGCAATGCACTGTGTCACAGAAATGCTCTTGCTGCCTCTGGAAGTTGGAAAGAAGGGTTGTTACAGCCTCCATCTGCCCTCTGGGTACATGAGCAGATGCTTTATGTGAAACAAATGCTTGTGTCTCTCCCATGCACTCAGTGCTTTGTACTGCCCTCACCTTGGCTTCTGCTAAACTGTTTCAAAGTTGAGAGGTTTTTCACTTTGGATCTAACACTAATGCAAGCAGTTCTCTTGCCAGTACAAAAATCTCCTGTGACACTGAACCCTGTAAGAGTCTCTACCTTTCTTTTTCCAGCAACAATAACTCA